>NC_143175.1:16620984-16924015 GCF_047325235.1 Durio zibethinus
AGGGTGTTGTAATCTTCTTCATACATAATTATACTTCTTGACCTAGCTTGGTTTCGTAGACTATAATCTACCTTTTAAAGATACCTAAGTCAAGCTTGGGACTTTTCTTTAAAGTGGGATAGATTTAATTAGGTGGCCAATCACACCTGAACAAAAAGGCTACGGTGACTACTTTAGTTATGTCTAGTGATAGGTCTATGGATCTATACGTTATGACAGTTTGGTGACTCCATTGAGGATAAGCCAAGAGTCAGGCTAGTAAAAACAGGTTATCCAAGCCTAAATTAATAAAATTAAGAATTTTTATTTGAATGTTTTATTTACTTTTTCATATTGTCATCTACTTGCATGTGCATAATATGAGCTCTATACATGAGCTTCATCTCTCTAGTAGGGAGTAGCGTACCTACGCTCTCATGAGATTTTAATACTTTTGTAATGGCTAGTGAAATATTCCCAATTAAATTGAATCCTTTCTATTAGTAGTCTATGATGGGTGAGGTTAGGGATGCCTTACTAGTTTGTGATAGACAATGATGGAAAGAACAATTTAAGAATTTTTAGTTGTTAAAATCACCCAACCCTGCATATAGTACACATTTAAAAGGTTGCATATAGTACACACTTAAAAGGCTTGCTTTAGGATAGAGCCATGTCTTTTTCTTATGTAGAAACAACCTAAATTTAGGTGACATAACTTTTGTTATACATGAGATGTGCACTAAATTTTTTTATCCTTTTCCTTATTTATAGTGGATGCTAACTTTATTCTTGTTTGGTACTTCTTTTTTACATGAATCATATTAATGTCAATAGGTTCGTAATTATTTTATTTGTTTATCTATTTTCATTCATTTCATGTATTTCACACATTCATAGGGCATCGTCATTCATGTAATACATCAATCATATCATTGCATAATATAGAAATTTTTTGCTTTATCTAGGGTAGCAATTTAGAAAACATGGGTGTTAAATTAAAAGCATGGATTCAAACCCTGAAACTCAACTAAGAATAATTTGGACATGAACTACGTGGGTGAAGACATAACTTGCCAAGCTGTTGAAAATGGTTAAAACTCTTGATATCCATTCTAAAGAATCTTCATCCCCTCCAACTACTCTATGTATTGGAAAGATGTCGAGGGCCAACATTCATCCAAGTCCTACTAGTAGCCCAAGTGAAAACCAAATTAGAGAAAAGGTGGATAAGATTAGGATCTCCAATTCTATACAAGCACCACAAATTGGTTCACACTTACATTCTTATTCCCATTTAGTTACTTTTTAACCACCATTTTTCATCTCAAACAAGAGTTACTCCCATTTGATCCCCACAAATTGGCCCATACCTATACAACTTCCAAGTTATGAACAATGCTTTCTAGAATCCTAGTGTTTATCAGCCCATCCAACAATCAAATTTCCTAATGAACCCCCGACCTCGTACACTTAATTCCTAATTCTATTTCAATACCTACGTATGTGAATGAAACAATTGCTCAACCTAAGAAATTTTTCAGTGAAAAGAAAGAGAGTTATCATTGATCCAATCCCTGTGACATCCAGTGAGCTATTCCCGTTACTTCTTAAAGAAATTAGATCACATTATTCCTCTTGAGCCACTAAAACCTCCTTATCCTAAGTGGTTTGATACTGATACTCGATGTGATTATCACTTCAACAATACGGGCCATTAAACAAAAAATTATCTTGCTTTCAAACATAAGATGAAAGAGTTGATCAAAGCTGGCTTGTTAAGTTTTGGAATGAAAGAGAGCCCAAAATTATAGAAAGGTCATTATAGACACCTAATTTTATCCAGACAAAATTTTGGCCATCTATGAAGTGCTTTAAAATTTAACTTAGTTCAAATCCAACATTTTCCCAAGTTTCTAAAATCAAAATTTAGACCAATTTGACCTAAATGCTCCAAAGTCAACTCTGATAAACTCTGGTCAAAATTGGTCAAACAAAGTTAAAATCAATCAAACTTGGTCAAACTCGACAAAAACAGATAGAACTGAGTCAATCCTAAATTTCACAACCATTTTGAAATCAATGTGGTTTAAAATTGAAATTGGTGATTTTTAAAACACTAAAAAGTTAGATTACACTTTGAAAAGTGTAAAATTATCAAAACACCCTAAGAGTATTTTCGTAATTTGATCTTCTCGAAGTTGAATTTTCTTAACAACTTTCAGATCATAATTGAATTTTTTTTGGTGATTTTTGATGCATTGATAACCTAGATCATGCCTTGAGAGGTGTGAAATTACCAAAATGTCCCTTAAGGGTATTTTCATAATTTAATTTTTTCGAGGTTGGAATTTCGTGAAAAGCTCTAGATCATAATACTATAATATTTAATTATTTTTAAAATTTTGAAACTCTTGATTGTACCTAGGAAGTTGTAAAATTACCAAAATACCCTTCAGTGGTATTTTCGTAATTTGACCTTTCTAAGGTCAATTTTTTGTGAAACTTTTAGATCATAATTTTATAATATTGATGATTTTTTATGCTTTTAGAATCATAGCAATACCCTGGGAGGTGTGAAATGACCAAAATAACCCTTAGGGGTATTTTTGTAATTTGACCTTTCAAAGGTTAGATTTTCTCAAAAATTTATAGCTCTTAATAGCATAATATGTCATGATTTTTAGTGCTTTGAAATCATAAAAATGAGCATGGGAACATTGATTTCTAAGAAAATAGCCTAAATATAAAAAATTTTATACTAAGGGTAAAATGGTCTTTTCATTTGGTTTAGGGGTTACAAAAATCCAATCTCTGTAGTAAACAATATGGATCATTAGATCTCATATTGAATCTTGATCTAATGGCTAAAGATTGCTCCTGGATTAAAAGCAAGGGAGAAATTTTAGCCCTTGTATGAGATTTGATTCTCAGGCCTTAGTTTAATCTTGCAAGATATCTTTTTCATTTTTTTGGCTGCTTCTTCATTCAATAAGGGATGTTGGCTACATGAAAAACCAGAGGAGGGTGCTGAAAAAAAAAAAAAGAAATAGAGGAAAAAAATTAAAAAAAATCTTGAAAAAATAGAAAGAAAACTCCTTGTGAAGAAAACTTAAAGCTAGACTTTCCTTGCCATCCATTTTTGCATTTTCTTACATCTTCATCACATTTTTCATTGTAATCTCATTGTGTTCATTCATTTCTTTATAGATTTTCTTGAAGGTTCTTAGTTTGCTTTATTGTTCAAAGTTTGAATCCAACATCATCTAATTAATCAATAGTTGGAGTGAAGTTAGAAAGCAAACAAAAATAAAGCAATCCACCATTGAAAAACGAAGTTGGATGTTCAGCCAACCTCCCCTCCCATGGCTGAACCACCTCTTGGCTTCCCTTCTAAATGTTTTCCTTACCTTTTTTGCTACCAATGTATGGTTGGTTAATTGTTCACTTGTTGTATGTTTAGTTCATAGTTAGTTTTATTATATATGATGGTGTTTGACTTGAGTTTTTGTTACATGTTTGATAAATCCTCTTTGAAATAAAAAAAAATGTTATTGAATTTTGGTTTTATGGATGTTCAATGCATATCTAAGAAAAATGGGATGGAAAGGCAAACTTGATGATGCTTGGAAGATTTGGTCAGCCATGGGAAGCTCTTGCTTGACCGAACCTTTTTTCCTTATCTGATGATTAATCACTCTTAGATTCATGCATTGGGTTGTGTTTTTTTATGAATTTTAGTAAGTTTTTAATATGTTTAAACATGCTTTCAAAAATGTTTTTTGTGATGTTTAGTGAGTTGTTTGGTTGGTTGTATTGTTTGTTTGGTTGGATTTTGAAGAATAAAAAATATGGTGGGAACATGATTTCAAAAGTTGAAAAAGTTGTGTTTGATTCAATTTGATCTTGATTTTTCATTACTAACTTGCTTGTGATATAAAGTTTGAAAAAACCTTAGTTTGTGATTACGTTTCTAGGTAATGCATTTGACACATGCATTCATTAATGGCATTTTTGTAAATTGCATTCATTTCATGTCCATTTCCATAAAAATCCAAAAAAAATTTTAAAATCCCAAACTTGAAACCCTAAATCTCTCATCAAACCCTAAACTCTAAAATACTAAACCCTAATTTAGACCACAAACCAACCCAACGCTAAAATCATTCATGCATTTGCATTTCATTTTATTTTGTCATCACATGCATTTGCTATTTAAAGTGTTTTCATTTTGATCCAAAAATTTTTAAAAAAAAGTTTTGTTTTAAATTTGATTTGTTTTTGTTTAAAAAAAAAGGAAAAAAAAAGAGAATAGGAAAAAAGAATTAATTTTAAACATTAAATAATTCTATTTTAATCAAAATAACTTGTAAACAATTGGTACTGTGTTCGACAGGCACTATGGGGGTGTTAATCCTTTATTAATGCATAACCAACTTCCAAACTTAAATTTGATTTCGCAAACCACAAATTTATTCTTTTTTTAAAACTTTTAAACCTATTTTAATTTTTTTAAAAAAGATAAAATTCTTGGGTGGCCTATCACATTCTAAAAAAGATTGCTGGCAACTCGTTGTTTTGATTTTTATCCAAAATATTTTTAATCCCCTGTGTTTCCAAAATTTTCCCATTTGTTCAGATTTTAGGTTAACCTGCCCTTGAGTCTTGAGATGTCACGACAGCTTGGCGACTTTATTGGGATACATTTAGATAGTCAAGCCAAATATTAGTTGTATGATATCCTTAATTTTGGTTTAATAGTCCTAATTGGTGTTTAGTCTTAATTCGTTGATTTTAATTTTCATGTTTTCTTAAAAAGTGGAAATTTTGAAAAAAAAAAATAAAAAATAAAAAAATGAAAAAATAAAAAAATGAAAAATGATTTTGATTTAATTTTCTTGTTTTCCAAAAAAAAAAAAAATGAATGAAATGATAAATGGAAAAAATGAAAAAATTCAAAGAGAAAAAAAAATGAAGAAAAGAGAATAAAAAAAGAGTGTGTATGTGTTTTACATTTCATGCATATTTGTAATTATGTCATTTCATATATTTTGTAAATATGTCATCTCATGCATATTGTAAATATTTCATTTCATATATATGTTAATTATGTCATTTATTATATATTATTGTTCTTTATTTTGTTCATAATATTTGTGGGCATTTAGAATAGGGGTAGTTTAGGAAAATGTCAAAGGAATGATTGTTCCTTCACACACACTCATATATGTATTATATGCATAAGCTTTATAGCCGAGCTTTAATCCTAATTAGGAGAAAGTAAAGTAACTATGTCTTCGTGAGGTGTAAACCTCTGCAATGGCTAGTGTCATAATGATTTTGGGGACTGCTAGACGAATTTGAGAAAACAAAAAAATGAAGTCGCCACTAATCTTTTTTTTTTTGTTAGGTGTAATTGGTCACCTATTAAAACTTACCCTCTTAATAAATTAATTAAAATTTATTAAAAAGGTAATTTTTTGGTTTGTGAAAAACAGTCTGAGCTCGGGAGTTGGTTACGTATGGGGAAGGATTAGCACCCTATAGTGCCTATTTAAAACAATATCAATTAATTATGTGTTATCTTTTAACATTGACAAAAATGGTCTTAACTTTGATTTTTAAAAATTAATTTCCTTAATTTTCTTAAAAAAATGTATTTTTATTTTGAGTAAGCTGAAAAATAAATAAGAACCTTATATTGAAAAAGAAAATTCCTAAAAATATTTCAATACGCTAGCAATATTTAAAGGAAGTATCTCACCTTAGGAACTTTTAAAAATTGCTACTTAGAATTCTTAAAAATCCTATCCTCGGTAGTTCATATTTATTTCGGGTATTTATTTATAGATAAATTTATTTCTAAAAACATATAAAAAAGACTACTCAAATTAAAAATAATGATAAAATGAAAGATTTTTCATATTGAAAAGAAATTTCTAAATATTCCAATACTTTGGTAATTTTTTAAAAACTTTTCTCACCTAGGGAATTCTTAGGAATCGCTACTCAGACTTCTTGGAGTCCCATCATTGGAGATTTATAATGTGCGCATAAAATTACGTAATGCAAGACAATAAAGTAAAATATGCACAAAAAAATATAACACTTATTATGTTTTAATCTTCTTTAATTAATTTTCAATTATCACTAACACTTTTGAAATGAAGAAAGTAAATAAAAAAATGTTATTGAAAATTTTCCTAGATACCCCAATACTTTTGCAATATTTTAGAAAAATTTTTTATCTAGGGATTTCTTAGAAATCTTTACTTGGACTTCCTTAGAATCCCATCGTCGAAAATTTTTATTCTCTTTGTCCATTCTTACTTAATTAATTAAAAAAATTTTAATCTAATTTTTAAACTTTGATTACAAAAATTTTATTACTAAAGGAGTCATTACACATTATTATAAACATCTATTAAAATTTTAGAACAATAGACGAATGAAACTTTTTATATTGAATATTTTTCTAAATACTCCATTACTTTGGTAATACTTTTAGAAAAATATCTTTACCTTGACGTTTTAAAGAATTACTACTCAGATTTCTCTAAAATATTATCCTTGGAAAATTTCATTCAATTTATTATTATAAATGAAGAACAATTTTACATTTAAAACAAATTGAAGTATGAAAACTAAGTTGCATAAAGATTAAAGTGAATATGGAAATTTAACCAAACTAACAATGAAAGGAAAATGCATGGGATTTAAATTATACTCATATTTGAAACAACATTAGAGAAATATGAATAGTGATACAAAACATTCATGAAAATAAACCTTATTGTAAAAACAATTTAGCATCTTTTCAAAACTTTGTAAAATTGTAAACAATCGAAAAAGAAAAATAAGAGATGATTTTGAGCTAGGTGAAATAATACTGAGTAAAAAACAAGATAGAAATAGAAATTCCAACTTTCCTATAGGTGTTCCTTGCACCAAAGATTCATAACATCAAATAGATAGGATTAGAAATGTGTAGATCATAACTTCCATAATGTTAAGCTAAAAATGTGTATAACATGTAAAGAAAAGGAAGCAAATTCAGCCCACAATAAGTTGTATAAACAAGGATACTACAGTAGCTAACATAATAATAAAAAAAACAATTAAAATCCTACCATATGAAAAATTAAAGAAAGTCAACTTGAAACCTTTTCTACCTTGGTTTGTTTTTTTCCCTTCCTTTTGGCAACTTCTTTTATATTCTTTTGGGCAGCTTACTCCCTATTATCTTTGGCAACTTCCTTTTCTTTCTCCTCTGGCAGCTTCTCCTCCTTTATTTTTTCTTTTTGGTTTTTTTTTTTGTAGCTTCTTCTCTTCTTTGTTTTCATGTGTTTGGCTCTTTTCTTTTTTTTTTTTTCCTTCTAGCCCTTTTGCTCCCTCCAGCATTCCCCTTGTCTGAATTCTTCCAGCCCTTTTAATAGTCAACAACGGTAAAAAGTTCCTAATCTTGATAAACATAGACCCTTGGATGACATTTCATCTAAGGGTTAAAGCTTGCCCTTTCATTGTTTTCAAGGGGTCACCTTTGACCATTGGATCAAGATGAAATAAAGATCCAATAGTCCATATTAATTACTGCAAAGATGATATTTTTATAACCTCCAAACATATGAAAAGACTATTTTACCTTTAGTTGCAAGGTTTTCGATATTTAGGCCTTTTTCTTGGAAATCAATGTTCCTATGTTCATTTTTGGGATATTAAAACACAAAAAATAATGAAATATTATAAAATTATGATCTGAAAATTTTCATAAAATTTCGTGCTCGAGAAGGGCAAATTACGAAAATATCCTTATAGGGGTATTTAATGGTATTTTGGTAATTTCACACTTCCCAGGGTACTGCTTGATTTCAAATACATTAAAAATCATGAAATAATATGAAATTAAGATCTGGAAAGTTTTGTGAAAATCCAAGTTTGAGAAGATCAAATTATGAAAATACCCTTATAAGGGTATTTTGGTAATTTCACACTTTTTGGGGTATGACTGTGATTTCAAATGCACTAAAAATCATGAAATATTATGAAATTAAAATCTAAAAATTTTCATGAAAATCTGAGCTCAAAAAAGTTAAATTACAAAAATATCCTTATAGGAGTATTTTGGTAATTTTGTCTTTCTCCAGTGCAATGAAATTTTTTAGTGTTTTAAAAGTTACCAAATTAAATTTTAACCCACAATAAAGGTGTGAATTTTTTAGGATTGACCTCAGTTTTATTCATTTTGTTTAAGTTTTATGTAATTTTGACTAGGCTTGACTTTGAGGTATACCCGTTTTATTTATTCCTTATTTTCCATACATCCATGTGAAAAATCATCATCCATATATATCCCATGCGAAAGAAATTGACATTAGTCATATAGGTGTTTTGTTTTTTGTTTATTAGGCCTAAATATTGGTGCATTTATGAACGCTTTAAATGGGCCTTTTTTATCGACTTCAAAATGGGCTTTGTCTAACCATGCTAAAATGTTCTAGACAAAATTCGGTCTCTACAGCTGCCTGTTTTTCCATGTTTTTGAGAATCATAAATAATGCAAAGGCATAGAGAACAATTTTGTCTAGATGATGCTTTTAAGGGATTCTTTTTTTTTTGACTGGGGTTTTACAAATTTCAAAATCTTTGAATGCTCTTTCGATCAGAGGCCATGAAACTTTAAAAATTAAAAATGTTTTGCAAATCTTAAAATCTTTGAATGCTCCTCCAATCAGAGGCCATGAAACTTTAAAGATTAAAATGTTTTGAAAATCTCAAAACCTTTGAATGCTCATCTAATCAGAGGCCCTAAAACTTTAAAAATTTTAAAATGTTTTGCAAATCTCAAAACCTTTGAATGCTCCTCCCATCAAAGGCCATGAAACTTTAAAAATTTAAAATGTTTTGCAAATCTCAAAACCTTTGAGTGCTCCTCCAATCAAAGGCCATGAAACTTTAAAATTTTAAAATATTTTACAAATCTCAAAACTTTTGAATACTTCTCCGATTAGAGGCCATGAAACTCAAAATTTAAAATGTTTTGTAACTCTCAAAACTTTTGAATGCTCCTCCGATTAGAGAACATGAAACTTTAAAAATTTAAAATGTTTTACAAATTTCAAAACTTTTGAGTGCTCCTCCAATCAAAGGCCATGAAACTTTAAAAATTTAAAATGTTTTGCAAATCTCAAAAACTTTTGAATGCTCCTCCAATCATAGGTCATGAAACTTTAAATTTAAAATGTTTTGGAAATCTCAAAACTTTTGAGTGCTCCTCCAATCAATGGCCATGAAACTTTAAAAATTTAAAATGTTTTGCAAATCTCAAAACTTTTGAATGCTTCTCTAATCAGAGGCTATGAAACTTTAAAATTTTAAAAATATTTTTTCTTGAAATGGCTTTCTCATAATAAAAGATTTTTAAAACTCTAAAGGTTTTTGTTTGGACATAGTTCCTTTTAAACAAAGGCTTTAAAATCTTGTTTGAAAGTGGTTTCCCTTAAACAGAGGCTTTGAAACTTTATAATCTTGTTTTTTTTTTTCTCTTTCTCTTTCTTTTTTTTTGAAATTGGTTTGAAAATGAGTCATGATGTCATGGCACAAATTGTGATTGTTCAAAATCATTTTTCATACCTCAATCTTTTATTTGAATGATTCTTCCTTGAAAAAAAAAGTTCAAAATTTTTTAAAAAATATATTAACTATAATTTACTAATGCAATGAATGTGATACATGTATTGCAAGTATTATTAGAAACCAATATGACGCATCCAAATTGTGATAATAAGGTTATTTTCATTAGTCTTTTTTTTTTTTTTTAAAAAAAAACCATTTTCAAACCTGGTCTGCATATTTTAATAGCTTCTTTCTTATGCACTTTAACAATCATTTGTTGATCCTTATCCTTACAAAGTTGACAAACACAATCCTAATACAAATGCCTATCAAATGATGTGAACACAAATGTCAATGCAAATGCTAATGTCAATGTGAATGCTTGATGTAAATGTGGGTGACTTTGTGATAATGCAAATGACAATGTTCCTTTCATGTAAATGCCTCTACAAATACCTTTTTTTAAGATGCAGATGTCATGATGCAAATGCAAACTTCTTTCTTATGGTGCAAATGCAAATGCCTTGGTTAAGATGAAAATACAAGTGCAAATGTGAATGTCTTTCTTATGATGCAGATGTGAGTGATGCAAATGCAAACGCCTTGGTTAAAATGCAAATACAAGTGCAAATGTAAGATATGCAAGTGTGAATGTCTTTCTTATCATGCAGATTTGAGTGATGCCAATGTCTTTTTCATGATGCAAATGCAAATGTCTTTTTTATGATGCAAGTACAAGTGATACAAATGCAAATGTCCTTTAGTGATGCAGATGCAAATGATGTCTTTCTTATGATGCACATCCAAGTATGCATGCGAGTGATGCCAATGCAAATGTCCTTTTATGTGATACAAATGTGAATACAAATGTCCTTTTTAGTGATGTAAATGCACTGGGCTTAATATTTCATTAGGGGATCAACTAATATGGGCTTAAATAATTTTTTGAAGGTTGTTTAAATTGGGTTTACACTTTTTAGAGGCCAATTAATCTAAGCTTAAATCTTTCTTTGAAGGCCAGCTAAACTGGCTTAATATTTTATTAGGGGCCAACTAATCTGGGCTTAATATTTCATGGGGGGCCAACTAATCTAAGCTTAAATCTTTTTTTGAAGGCCAGCTAAACTGGGCTTACATTCATTGGAGGCCAACTTATCTAGGCTAATATTTCATTGGGGGCTAGCTAATTTGAGCTTAAATATTTCTTTGAAAGACAACTAAACTGGGCCTACATGCTTGAGAATTGACCATCTCTATTAGTAATGAAAGGTGAAGATTCTTTCCAAATAGGTTGAATAGAGATTTTTGTCTATTTAAAAGGGTTTCAGCACTTGTAGAAGATAAAAGGCATACACTTTTTTCACCCAAGCTCACAGATGAAACATAAATTTTTTTAAAAACATGAATTCCTTGAAAATCAAACATGTTAAACACTTTATTTAGTCTCCAAATGTGATATTTGATGTATGTCAAAGTTAGCTGTAAAGGCTTAAGATTTTGAAAGTTCATTTGGAAATGGACAAAGGTTGAGATTTTCGAAATCATCTTATGTTAGACTTTTGTGACTTTGATATTTCAGATCTTTCAGTAAGATTTGACTTATCTTGGTTCAACATCTACCACATTTAGCATTAGGAGTGGCTTTCAAGGTTTGCTCTAGATTGCCTTTTTTAGGGTTTTCACCCTAAAGTCACTTTTATTTCTATTATTTCTTTTTTTTTTCTATTTTTTTCTTTTTTTTAACGCACCATGCACTTAAAAAAATTCAAAATTAATTCAAAAGAGGAAAATAATTTTTTCAAAATGGGTTAACAATCTAAACAAGAAATTATGTAATAAATATGGACTCAAAAGATTCATGATCATTATTCCAAGAGAAACTCTTCAATTTTAAGCCTTCATGCTTGATGCAATCTGAACTTTTTAAAGGTTGTAATGTAGGTTAAGGTTTAGGGCTGTCAAAGAAAAGGATAGAAGGCCCAAGACAAGTATTTAAGGGTATTTAAAATCAATGATCATTTTTTCGTTCGAAGGATACACTCTAAGGTCTATTCCCTTTTTCTTTCCACCCACTCATTTTTTTTTCTTTTTCTTTCTTTTATTCTTCCTTTTCTTTCATTTTTTTCTTTCTTTTTTCTTTTGTTACTTTGCATCTTTTTTTTTTTTTTTTGCTTTTAGATCTTGTCATTGAGTGGATTTAGAACTTTTGTGGACTTTTATATTGAGTTGTTGGCCCAACATATGGGATTCAATTTGGACATCCCTATTCTTTTTTGCTTTTTAGTGGGGAGGGTGATTCTTAGTTAGGATTTATTTTGAAAGAATTCAATCAGGTTCAAAATAGTAACATGGGTTAAATTTTTACATTTGTGAAAGGATAATGAAAGATGGCCCTCTGTCATTTCAAGTATAAAAACTTAAATTGGAGAGTAATTCTCCTTAGGAAAATGATCTTAAAGAAAGGTTTTCATTTCAATAGTTTTTTTTTTTTTTTGGCATTTCTATTTTGAGGCTTTTTTTCTTGTCCCCTTTTTCAAAACTTTGAATTTGTTAGGACTTTATTGGAATTTATTTGAATTTCCTAAATGTATGATGTCATAACCAATTTTTTTCTTTTTTTTTTCTTTTTCATTTTTCATTTTCTTTTTTTTTTTGGTTTTTTTTAATTTTTTGTTATTATTTTTTTTGATATGCCCTTCTAATTTCATTTTGCCAATAATGTTTCATGAAAAATGTCCCATTTTAGCAGACCATCCTTAATGAAAGTTATTACAAGAAATGATTATGTTGAATGGACGAGAAAAGGTTATATAGAATGAATCCATTTGAGGTAACAAATGATCCATGTCACTTTACTAAAAAGAGAATGAATGGGTTGATCGTAGCTCAAATTGTCTAAAGGGCAATGTGATCTTTCTTTTTTAATCAACGTGCCCTTGAGACATATGGGTTAGGCCAATTTTAAGGTAAAAGACTGAAAGGTTGATAAGTTTTGTGATGAACATGACTCTCATGACATATGTGTTAGGCTAACTTTTTGTGTAAAGCTACTAAAAAGTTGGTAAATATAAGCAACATAAACCAAAAACACATGAGCTAGGTGATATTTTAGGTAAAAGACTGAAAGGTTGGTAAATCTGAGGTCATTTTATTGGACTTATGTTAGCTTTGACTTTAAAAATTTTTGAAACTATAGCATAATATTGACACATCAAATTATCACATTTGAATTCTTAAGAAAAATGTCATATTTACATGATCTTCTTAGAATCCAAATTTCTTTCTTCTTTTCTAAATTAGATGTTTGATTGTTCATTGCCTTGGAAAAAAAATTACCTTTTGATATCATAAAGTTATTAGGTGAAAGCAAGGTTCATGAATTCAACTTTATGGCTTTTAAGGGGTCATAGCTATTGAATGGAATCATTTGAAAGGCTTAAGAAAGAGAGTTTATGTATTTGACAAATCCCTAATAATGATTGCTAACTCATGCTAGACTCAAAATTTTTTCTTTTTTTTTCTCTTTTTTTTGTAGTTTCTTTTTTTATTTTAACATTGGGACCTAACTATGTAGGGCTTATTCAAATCTAACATTTTTCTTTTTTTTTTTTACCAATTATAAGTCCAAAATTTAACAAAAATTAAAAATATCAAATGACGATGTAAATCCATGGAACACTCCTAATGCAAAAAATCTATTCATGCAATTCAAACACTCAAACATGACCCAAAAATTCATATTCCCAATAATATTCTCGAGATAACACTCAACCTTACCAACAAAGTTTCTTACTGGTGTCAATTTATGTATCCTTTCTTGATCAAGTGATGTACATTATACTTAAGAGTTGTGTAGTTTTATGTGGAATGGCCTGCAACCTTATCATGATAATCATATTGAGCATTTGGATCATACCATCTAAGGTATGGAGACTTTAATGGTTCAATGAGATGGTCTACTACTAATTGAGGGAACAAATTAGTGTAAGACATAGGATTAGGATCAAAGGGAGTTTTCTTTTGAGTGGCCTTTAAACCTTTAGGATTGCTTGTTGAACTATTTGACTAGACAACAGGCTGGGCTGTAGGTGTAGGAATATAAGTGGGTATGTAAGGGTAAAAGCTTTGCAGAAATCTTGGTGGTGGTATAGGTTGATATGGGCATGGACCTTAGGAAATGTTATGTGTGGCAGGGTAATAAAGTGGGTAGGTTGGGTAGGGGTGATATGGGAAAAAATTTGTGGGTTGTTGATTCCCATAGGCTACGGTATTTGCCTCTCCATCTTTCTTCTTAGGTGGTATTACTTTTTTGGAATTGGAAGTATCACTTGTCTCAATCTTACCACTCTTGATAGTACTTTCTATCATTTCACCAGAAAATTACCATATCTGTAAAATTTTTGTTGCATTGCCAACAAGTTTATCATAATATGGTACCTTGAGAGTATTAACAAAAAGCAACGTTATCTCTTTTTCAATTAGAGGCAGCTATACTTGAGCTACAATATCCCTCAATCTGTGAGCATATTCCTTAAAAGGTTCATTGGCGTTCTTTTTCATATTTTACAATGACAACTTATCAAGAGCCATGTCTAATACATGCTTGTATTTACCAAAAAAAGTTTTAGCAAGGTCCTTCTAGGAATGTATGCGACTCCTATCTAATTGGACATACCACCTAGCTATAGATCCAGTAAGACTATCTTGAAAATAATGGATTAAGAGCTTATCATTATTAGTGTGACCAATCATTTTGTGACAGAACATGGTGAGATGGGTTGATGGACATTTAGTCCCGTCATATTTCTCAAAATTAGGAGTTTTAAACTTCAATGGAATTTCTAGATCTAGGAACAAACTAAGGCCATTTGCATCAATAACACCAAAGATATCTCTCTTTTCAACGGATTTTAGTCTCTTTTTTAACAAGTCATACTTATGTTAAATTTTTTTTTCTTTCCTAACTCAAATATGCCCCTTAATTTCTCTTGCTCCTTGGGATCATCCAAATTGGAAACAAAAAGTTCGATCAATCGGAGTGCATCCTAGATTATGCTCAAATTTACCCTTGATTTAGTTATTGGTTAATCGATAAGTTCACATTCGAGAATGGATAAGGTTGCCCACCTATATGTGACGAATATATTGGTTGAAGAGCTTGAGTATGGGGTGGTATATACCCGAGTGGGTAATATGGTTCTTCTTTGGCATTGTTGTTCCCGTGGGGTTGATTTTCCTTTCTTGTAGTAGAAGCTTCAACAATACCTTTCTCTTTGGCAATGCCCACCATTAACTCCCTCAGCTCCATCATTTGTCTTTGCATTTCATCTTGCATTTCAACCATTCTTTCCCGTATATCTTCTTGAGCTTTTTCCATTCTGTCTATCCTGGCTACCTACTCATTTTCTATAATTTTTACTTGTAACCTAGTATTGTATGAATGGAAAGCAGACCAGTTTCAAACTTTCAATGGCTGAGCTATCTTTACACCTTTCATTACCATAATTTGAAAAATTAAGATGCCATATTATTTTTATGAAAGCAAAATAATTTGTATTTTAATTTTAAAAACATCATTTTATTGAGAAAAATATGCTAAATGTATGCAAGAATGCAATGAGAGGTATTTACTCGAAAACATATCTCGAACATTAGAACTTTTCATTGATTCCAACAAGTTTTTAATTATAGAGAGTCTATCATTCTAACATTGTAGCCATAGAAACATTTAATTTGCTCATAATGATCCTTGGTTTTAACTAAAAAGTTCAGGAAATGTTGCCCATAATTCCTAGTTGGGTTGATTTCTTGTATTAAAGCTTTTACTCTTTTGACCATCTCCTTTACTTTCTTTATTGCTTTTTCAATTTGACTAGCCAAATGCTCTATGTATTGTTGCCTTCTCAAGCTTTTCACTTTCCATTTCATACGAGTATCCACTTCAAGATCACAAGTGTATCTCTAATCTTTTTCTTTATTCTACCATTCTTTGATGATTGTGGAAATATGATCTTTGTGGTTTTGCAATTGCTGTTCTATTCCTTAAATTACTTGGCAGAGTGATTCTTTTTCTTTTTGCATTTCATGGTGTTTTCTTTTTTCATCATTGATTTGTGCCTTCAATTTAGTGTTGTCTTTTTGGCATTGCATCAATTTTTCTAAAGCTATTGCATACAAACCTTCCCATTCTTGTTGTTCTTGAGAAATCCTAATGGCTTTTTCCTCCTTTTCCTTGGCTTTGTTTTTCCAACATTGTATCTCTTCTTAAAGCTCAATCATTTCTATTTTCTATTTAACACCAATTCTAACACCTTTTCCCTCATTTAATTGGATTTTTATTTTCTTGTTTTCTTGATGCAAATCTTTTAAATCATCTTGGGCCACATCTCGATCTTGCATTACCTTTTTGAGTCTACTCTCCCAAGCTTCTGCTTCATATTTTAGTTGTCCCATCTTTTCTTGGAGTCTCAAATTATCTTTTCTCAATCTCTCTTTTTTTGCTTCAAGTTATTGCCTAACAAGCTTAACCTCCGACAATGGTTCTTTTGCCCATGGATCCACATGTTGAAGAGAGAAATCATTTGGAGGGAGTACAACATCTCTAAAACATTTTGCTTTCCAAATCAAGTAATCGGAGGTGACTTTGTCTATAATAGGCCATAATCTTAACCTTTGAGTCTTTTTCCATACCTGAACTGATTGTTCCATTGTCCTTGACGAGCCTATTTCTCTATAAGCAAATTTTACTAGGGCAATTGTATGTGTGGCAGAAACAAACTGCTTTGCACCAAATTGCCTTAACACCATTAGTGGAGTGTAATTTATCACTTTCAATCCCAAAAGTAGTATCCATAGGTCATCTCCACACCGATATAACATTGGCACATAAGGCATCATGGTGCCATCCATTTGACCTGATCACTAGTAAACCTTTGAAAGAATGCTACCCATTCTTTTTTGGATTTCATTGTTCACCACTAACTCTCATAAAATTCTTTAATCAGAGCTCTATTTCAAAGATATGGCTTGGAAAAAGCATTTGCATCTGAAATGGCTTTTTATCCAGACAAATAATAATTATGCACTTCCCATGAAACGTCCTCCATTTTGGCAACAAAAGTTTAATGATTTGATCATCTCGGCTAGGATGGCTGGAATAGGATTGATTGTTTGACTTTCAATTTGTTCGAACAGATCAACTACTGCCAATTCAATATATCCCAAAGTCTTTGGAAAAATCACCATACCATAAATTGATAGGGCAAACACTACCATGCCTTGATCATTTTCTAAATGTCCCAAGATGAAATCATGAGAGAAATTCCAAGGTAAGCCAACACCTTTGCCTTTGCCTTTGTCTTTAGTCAAAACATCCACAGCTTCTACCTTTATTCCTATCAATTTAGCTATATTCTTATGGTATCCTAATTTCGACTTTCTGACGTATATCTTATCAAGGTATTGTAATTCCAATCCTACCAAAATCGAATATTGATGGTCGGTGTCAGATCCATTTCATTAAATGTGAAACATCTATATGATGGGTCCCAAAACTAAATAACTACTTGAACCAAATGGTCCTCAATCACCATTAAGATAAGAGATGCAATTTGCCCATATTTTCACTAAACTTTTCCTTGCTAGCTTCATCGACTTAATTCCATATGATGGCCAAATCTTCCAAGTTATTTTGGATTAGACTCAAATGTACTTTTTCTGGTAACCTTGACATGAAACCAATAGGTAAATAATCACTTTCCTTTTGCTGAGTTCTTGTAGACCATTCATACATTTCATTGTATGATTCACATGAGGCAGTTACAGAAGAAGAACATATCTATAATACTGTGAGATCCATAAAAAGAACTTTGCTAAAAGATGTTTAGAGTAAATACCTTACTATGTTATGCTAATGTGATTTATGTAGAAAAAACACAAAAGAAAAAGAAGTTGTTAATACAAAAGAGAGAGAAAAAGAAAAATAAAAGAAGTGAAAGGAAAAATTTCTTGGAAAAGAAAATAAAATAAAGATCTTATTGCATTTTTTTGTGAAAAATCAAAACAAATATGAATGCCCACATTTATGATTTTCTTTAAAAAACACAATACAAATTTTCCCAAATTCATGAAGTCGGTCTATGAAAAGGGAAGATATGGCTCTACCTCATGTTGGCTCTTATGGTTTACTATATGCTGGGTTCAAATTAACTTACATCTAAAGGTCCCCAAACTATTCCTCACTGGCATCCACTTTGGACTAGTAAGGCACCTCTATCCTCACCCATTATAGGCTACGAACAAAAATGGTTCAATTTGAGTGAGAGTATTTCGCTTGCCTTTACGGAGGTTATCACCTCATGAGAGCATAAGTACTTTAGTCCCTTCTAAAAGAGTTAGAGCCCAGGTATAGAGCTCATGCATGATGTGAAGGTGTTGTGTGTGAACAAAGAAACAAAGTATTATAATCTTATTCTAAGCACTTCACAAAAACAATAATAATACATACAAAGCATACAAATAAAGATCAAATAGTAAATAAATGACATGTGTAAAATAAAATGCAATTTATTATTATTAGAAAGAATTAAAATTAAGGAAATTAAAGTTAAATACCAATTAAGACCATTAAATCAAAATTAAAGATAACACATTAATAATTTTTGGCCTGACTCTCTAAAACATGAAATCCTCAGTGGAGTCGTCAAGCTATAGTAACAGTTTTGAGGACCACTAGACGAATTTGGAAAAAGAAACGAAATGGAGTCGCCACCAATCTTTTTTTTTTACTAGGTGTGATTGGTCATCTATTAAAACTTACCCTTTTAATAAATTAATTAAAATTTCTTAAAGAGGTAATTTTTGGGTATGTGAAAAACAGTATGAGTTTGGGAGTCAGTTACGCGTGGGGAAGGATTAGTACCCCACAACGCCCATTTAAAATGATACCAATTAATTATGTGTTATCCTTTAACATTGACAAAAGTGGTCTTAACTTTGGTATTTAAAAATTAATTTCCTTAATTTTTTAAAAAAACACATTTTTATTTTGAGTAACCTGGAAAATAAATAAGAATCTTATATTGAAAAAAAAACATTCCTAAAAGTATTCTAATATGCTGGCAATATTTAAAAGAACCATCTCATCTAAGGAACTTTTAAGAATTGCTACTCGAAATTCTAAAAAATCCTATCCTCGATGGTTCATATTTATTTCGGGTATTTAATTTTAAAAACATAAAATATGATATCTTTTTTAAGACAAATAATATTTTAAAAACTCATTTCTAAGAAAACAAGAAATTTTTTATCAAAAATTAATCTATATGCTCCAATATGTTGGCGGCATTTTAGATAAATTTCTCATCTAAAGATTTCTAAAGAATCATTACTCGAATTTCTTTAGAATCTCATCATCGAAGATTTATTTTTGTATGATTTGTTGAAAGTCATGTAATAAGATATTTATCTACAAACACATCTATTTTTTAAAACATTTTTTTTATAAAAAAAACTATTCCAATTAAGAAAAATAATTAAACAATGAAAATTCTTTGTGTTGAAAAGAAATTTCTAAATATTTCAATACTGTGACAATTTTTAGAAGACTTTTTTCACCTAGGAAATTCTCGAAAATCATTACTCGGACTTCTTGGAGTCTTATCATCAGAAATTCTTATTACTTTAAAAATTATGTAATAATATCATTATCTATAAACAAATTTATTTCCAAAAGCATATAAGAAAAACTACTCAAATTAAGAATATGGATAAAATGGAAAATTTTCATATTGAAAAGAAACTTTTAAATATTCCAATACTTTAGTAATTTTTAGATATTTTTTCTCACCTAAGGAATTCTCAAGAATCATTACTCGGACTTTCCAAAGTCCCATCATCGGAGATTTATAATGTGCACATAAAATCATGTAATGCAAGACAATAAAGTAAAATATGCATAAAAAAATATAACACTTATTATTTTTTAATCTTCTTTAATTATTTTTCAGTTATAACTAACACTTTTGAAATGAACAAAGTAAATAAAAAATGTTATTGAAAATTTTCCTAGATACTCTAATACTTTGACGGTATTTTAGAAAATTTTCTCATCTAGGGATTTCTTAGGAATCTCTGCTCGAACTTCCTTAGAATCCCTTTCTCGAAAATTTTTATTCTCTTTGTCCATTCTTACTTAATTAATTAAAAAATTTTAATCTAATTTTTAAACTTTGATTACACCAATTTTATTACTAAAGGAGTCATTACACATTATTATAAACATCTATTAAAATTTTAGAACAATAGACGAATGAAACTTTTTATATTGAATATTTTTCTAAATACTCCATTAGTTTGGTAGTACTTTTAGAAAAATATCATCACCTAGACATTTTAGAGAATCACTACTCGGATTTTTCTAAAATATCATCCTTAAGAAATTTCATTTGATTTATTATTATAAATGAAGAACAATTTTACATTTAAAACAAATTAGGGTATGAAAACTAAGTTGCATAAAGATTAAAGTGAACATGGAAATTTAACCAAATTAACAATGAAAAGAAAATGCATGGGATTTAAATTATACTCATATTTGAAACAACATTAGAGAAATATGAATGGTGATACAAAATGTTCATGAAAATAAACCTTATTGTAAAAAAACATTAGCATCTTTTCAGAACTTTGAAAAATTGTAAACAATCCAAAAAGAAGAATAAGAGGTGATTTTGAGCTAGATGAAATAGTATCAAATAAAAAACAAGATAGAAACAGAAATTCCAGCTTTCCTATAGGTGTTCCTTGCACCAAAGATTCATAACATCAAATAGATAAGATTAGAAATGTGTAGATCATAACTTCCATGATGTTAAGCTAAAAATGCATATAACATGTAAAGAAAAGGAAGCAAATTCAGTCCACAATAAGTTGTATAAACAAGGATACTGCAGTACTAAAACAACTAAAATCCTACCACATGAAAGATCATAGAAAGCTAACTTGAAAGCTTTCCTGCCTTGGTTTTTTTTTTCCTTTCCTTTTGGCAGCTTCTTTTATATTCTTTTGGGCAGCTTACTCCCTATTATCTTTGGCAACTTTATCTTTTTTCTCCTCCTTTCTTTTTTTTTTTTTAGTTTCCCTTTTTTTTTCGGTAGCTTTTTCTCTTTTTTCTTTTCATGTGTTTGGCTCTGTCCCTTTTTTTTTCCTTCCAGCCCTCCAGCTCCCTCCAGCATCCCCCTTAACCAAATTCTTCCAGCCCCTTTAATAGTCAACAAAGGCAAAAAGATCTTAATCTTGATAAACATGGACCCTTGGATGAGATTTCATCCAAGGGTCAAAGTTTGCCCTTTCATTTTTTTCAAGGGGCCACCTTTGACCATTGGATCAAGATCAAATAAAGATCTAGTGGTCCATATTAATTACTACAAAGATGATTTTTTACCCTCTAAATATATGAAAAAACTATTTTAACCTTAGTTGTAAAGTTTTCAGTATTTAGGTATTTTTCTTGGAAATCAATGTTCCCATGTTCATTTTTGAGATCTTAAAACACCAAAAATATGAAATATTATAAAATTGTGATCTGAAAATTTTCATGAAAATCTAAGCTTGAGAATGCCAAATTACGAAAATATACTTATAGGGATATATAAGGGTATTTTAATAATTTCACACTACTCAGGGTGCTGCTATGATTTAAATGCATAAAAAATCATGAAATAATATGAAATTAAGATCTAAAAAATTTTGCGAAAATCCAAGCTCGAGAAGATCAAATTACAAAAATAACCTTATAGGGGTATTTTAGTAATTTTGCACTTGTTGGGGTACGACTATGATTTCAAATACACTAAAAATCATGAAATATTATGAAATTAAAATCTAGAAAGTTTCATGAAAATCCAAGCTTGGGAAAGTCAAATTACGAAAATATCCTTTTAGGGGTATTTTGGTAATTTTGTACTTTTTTCGATGCAATAAAAATTTTTAGTGTTTTAAAAGTTGCCAAATTAAATTTTAACCCATATTGATTCCAATTAAGGTGTTAATTTTTGAAGATTGACTCCTGTTTTATTCATTTTATCCAAGTTTTATACAATTTTGACCAAGGTTGACTTTGAGGTTTACCCGTTTTATTTATTCCTTATTTTTCATTGCCTCCATGTGAAAATCATCATCCATATAAATCCCATGCAAAAAAAATTGATGTTAATCATACGGGTCACTTTTTCTTTATTTATTAAACCTAAATATCAGTGCATTTATGAACTCTTTAAAGGGGCCTTTTTTATCGGTTTCAAATGGGCTTTGTCTAACTATGCTAAAATGTTCCAAAAAGAATTTGGTGTCTACAGCTAGTGAAACACTCCCAATCATATTGAACCTTTCCACTTGTATCCTATAATGGGTGAGGATCAAGGTGCCATGCTAGTTTGTAGTGGACGATGATGTAAGGAGTAATTTGGGAACCTTAGATGCATTAATTCCTGACCCATCATATAGTGAGCTTTGAGGAGCTAGCTTTAGGTAGAGCCATGCCATATCCTTTACATAGTAATTGCCCTGAATAAGTCAAATAAGAGAACACCTTTCATTTTTCTTATTCGATTTTCTATTAATTTTGTAATTTGTATTATTTCTTTTAATAAAAGGAAAAAAATCATTTAAAAAAACAATCCTTGGTTTAAAAAAACAAGAAAAAAAATACATCTAGTACAATTTCTTCTTTCATGTAGTTTGATTCATTTGATTTGTGTTGAAAATTGATGCCAAAAGAAAAGAATGAAGGGTTTTTCTTGAGTTATTTGTTTATTGGCTTAATAATAAAAGTCAGAAATGAAAAACAAATCTTTGAATTTTTGTCAATTTTGTGTAATTCTTAATTCCTATGTTCTTGGATTTTTCCTTATTCTAAAAAAATAAAAACCCAAAAAACCATAAGAAACAAAAACAACAAAATTGGAAAAAAAAATCTCTGATTCCTAGTCATTCTGTGTGATTGCATTTCATGTGTGTTTTTTGAATTTTTTTGCATTCTAAAAAAGAGCTTTGAGTTTGAATGTGGTTTCATGTTTTGTATTTCATTTTTCATACATTTTTTTTTATCATGATTGGAAATAATAAGATAATACATGTACCTCATCTCATGCACATCATAATAGGATAATACATGCATTTCATCTCACCCACATTAATAAATAGTACATGCATTCCATCTTATGCACATGTTAATAGGTGGTACTTACATTCCATCCCATGCATATCTTAATAGGTAGCACATGCACTCCATCTCATTGCATATCTTAAGGTAGTGTCAACCTCATTAGGTTACCATAACATATGTATTGCATTCTAGATAAATATGTCTATGCATATAATATGTTAGTGCATTTCATAAAAGTATGTTGTATTAGTAATAGGTATGCATCTTATTATCGATATAGTAATAACTTAGTGCATTTCATGTAAGTATGTTGTATTCATAATAGGTATACATCTTATTACTGATATAATATGTTATTGTATTTTGTGCATATATATTTGTGAATGATAGGATCTTTAAAGCATGCATTGTACAAATTGCACTTCATGTAAATGTATCTTTTCACCCCTACCACATTGCATTTCTTGCACTCATATAGTATGTCATTGCATTTCATGCATATAGATTCATAACTAGTTGGGTTCATAAAACATGCATTGCATTTCATAAGAATATACACCACCATCCTTGTAATGGGATATTACATTTCTTGCATACATATTCATAGGTAATGAAAATTTTATCATTTGGGGTCTTGTACATGAAAAAATCCATTGTCTTAGGCATTTTGGTGTTTCATGACATTTTTTAGGCATGCTTATCATATTCATAAACATGCTCTATGTGTCATATAAGTTAGAAATTGTTTTGTGACATTCATTTAGTAAGGGTAATAACATAGATTTAAGTCATGGAATAAAATGTCTTTCTTGGTGGGTATCAGAATGGCCAAAATGGGAAATCAATTGAAAGTAAGGAAAATACTTTTAAAGAACCTGACCTAAATATAGGAGGGAATTTAAGGGGCTTTCTTTTTGATAAAATAAAGATTGGACTCGCATATCATGTATAATTTGTTTGAATATTGTTTTCCATGCCAACTAAGGACAAGGAACAGTGATTGTAAGTATACTTTTGTTAAACATTCAAAACAAAAATGATATCTTTAAAAATCTTGTCTAAATATGTGACGATTTTAAGCATTATGTTTTAAAGCGAATAATAGAATTCGCATCATGCACTTTTAACTTTTGGGTAATCAATAAAAAGTTCAAGGGTAGCACATCCTGAAGTCATGAAGAATAAGAATGTTAATTGGATTGGAAGGGTAAAAAGGGCACAGGAAGAAATAAGGGAAACAGTTACAAGATTATAGTAGAATATAGAGAAGCAGTTGTAGACATTTAATTTTATCTAAGCTACATTACTTTGTAATCCAAGCTTGTTTTTGCAATTAGGCTCGATTTTCTTTTTCAAGCCTAATAGATGGCCCACTTTCAAGTGTTTTGTAGAATGCCCAAAATGGCCTGATAAAGGGCTATTCTCAAAAGGCTTATTGTTAGCCACTAAACACAAAAAGTATACATAAAATAAAATAAATAATAATAATATTAAAAATTAAAACTAATAACAAAAAAAAAAAATAAATACAAAAGTGTGGCCCAAACAAATAAAAATTTTAAAAGGCCAAGATATAAAAAAAGAGAAGCCAAAATTAAAAAAAAAAAGAAGCAGAAAAATAAAAACTGCAGCAGAAAGTGGCGACGACAGTATGTAGGAAGACAGTGCAGTGGAGGAAAACAAGCAGAAACCAAAAACCAAAAAGTGAAGCAAACGGTGGCAGAACAGGTGATCTGGGAGGGCATTTAGCGGTGGAAAACCGGCAGAAACAGTGCTAAAAGAAACAAAGCAGGAAAAGAAAATAAAGGGAAGCAAAACCGAAAAGAAGAATTGAGCAGGAAAGAGCACAGCAAAGAGGAGAGCAACAGAAGAAGAAAACCAAAAAAGCAGGACAAGAGAGGAGTGAAGAAAAACAATAGTAGAAACGGAAGAGAGCAGAAAAATAAAAAACAGAGCAAGAAGGGAGTAGCAAAATAGTACAAAAAATAATAAAAACAGAGAGGAAAACCAGCAGTGGAAGGAGGTGAAAAGCAACCCAAAAAAAAAAAAGAAACAGAAGTGAAAGGCAAAAGGGAAAAAGGTGAGGCCGAAACTGTTTTCTTCTCTTGTTGTCTTTTTTTTTTTTTTTTGCATGGTGCATGTTGTGTTTGGGAAACTCATGGCTCATGAGTATTCTTTAGCAGAAAAACAAAGTTGCTAAAAGGGAGTATGAAAATTGCTGTGAAAAAGAGTGGTTTAAAGTTTAGGTTTTGTTGTTTTTTACTTGTGGTCTCCACGTGAAGATTGTTTGCCAAGGCCCTTTAAACTTTAGCTTTAGCGTGTTTTGATTTTCTGGGTTCTCCTTTTTCTGCATGAAATTGGTTGATCGGAGCTAAATCACCATGGGTTGCCTGTTCTATATACATGGAAGTTCATATTTCATTTGGTGCATGAAGATCATAAGGAAATGGTAACGTTTTAAGGAAAGGTGCATGAGAAAAATTTAAACGAAAATTGCAGGTTGTTTTTTTTTTTAAATGAAAATGAAAAATGAAAAAAAAAAACAATAATGTTTTTAAAATAATAATAATAATAAAAAATATAATAAAACTTTCATCTTATCAACGTTTAAATAAGCCTTTGATATTATTATTATTATTATTATTATTATTATTATTATTATTTGAGCTTATGTTTGATTTTGATTGCTCAATAACTTGGTTTATGCATTAGCCTTTTAATTAGCATGCCTATGTCCTATTTATTCTTAGTTGGTATTTTTGAAATTTAAATTTAAAAAAAAATAATAAAAAGTAAAAAAGAGTAAAAATGGAAAAAATGGAAAAAAAATCCCTGTTAGATGGTGGAGGGAGATCATTCTAAAAATTAATTTTGCCTAAATATTGAAGAATTATTAAATAATAAAAATAAAATAAAAACATTAATAAGTAACAATAATAAAAAATTTTTAATAAAAAGTAAAATATAAAATATAAAAATTTATTTTTTAGAAAAACTTATAAAAAACGAGCTTGTACTGAAAAAAATATATAAGAATTAATTTTTAGAAATCATAAAAAGTGAGCTTACTCTAAAAGTTTGCCTAAATATTGAAAATTTTTAGAGAGGTTCATAAACTTTTAAAAATCCTAAAATTAAAACCCTAGATGAAACCCTAAACTAAAACTTTAAAATCGAAATCTTAAAATCAAAACCTTAAGCAAAAACCCTGAAACCCTAAACTTGCCCAAAACCCCAAAATATTCTTACATTTTTAAGGATTTGTATGAAAATCTTTTACGGAATAATCTCTTCTTGAATATTGTCTAAATGATAGAGTATTTAGAAAATTTTATTTCATTAAAAATGTTCATATATTTCTACAACCTAAAATATTTTTTATATAAAAAACATAAAAAATAAAGAAAAATAAAATGAGATTTTAAATATAAATAGTCATATGAAAATTTTGCCCTGAGCTTGGAGAGTCCAGGTGGTCTCATTATGTTTGAAAACCAGATTCCTACATTTACATTTTATCATCATCTACATATGTCTCATTTTTAGATTAATGTGTACATTTATAATGCATATATATATGTTTATTCTAATTATTAATGTTTAATAGTAATTATATCATTTTTCATTTTTTACTGCATAAAAAGTTTCTTAAAAAAATAGTTTTAAACAAATAAAATTAAAATAGTATTTCATGAAATATAATTGTTGGTACTTTACCTAGATATTAGAAAGTTACTAATAATTATCATTTACAAACAATGTTATTTTATTATTTTTAAAAAGAATGTTGCGACAAACTTTTTATGAAAAAGGCAATTTTTGAATTCTGCCTTTATGTCAGAGAATTTGAAAGTATTTCTTTAATCTAAAGATTTTCATAATATTCCTAAATAAAGATTTCTACTTGATTATACTTAAATTTCATATAAAATACTTAAATTTCATATAAAAACCATTTTGTCCAAATTTATAAATTATGCATGATCAATTGATACCAATTTTATGGGTGTTATGGGGTTGCTAATCCTCCCCTATGTGTAATCGACTCTCGAACCCAATTATGCCTTTGTAAACTAAAATTGTTTTTTAAATATCTTTAAACATGTTTTATTGTTTTATTAAAATGATAAGCTTTTGGGTGGCCAATCACACCCTAAAAAAGATTGGTGCTGACTCCTCATATTTTCACAATTAAAAATTTTTTTTTCTAGTGATCGAGTCTCTAGATCGATACGTTATGATAGCTTGGTGAGTCCATCGGAGACATTTTGAGAGTCAAGCCAAAAATTTTTTAATCATGTGCTATCAAAAGTTTTGGATTTAATTAGTTTTAGTTAAAATTTAATTTAATTCCCTTTATTTTAATTTTGCAAAAAATAATAACCATAATAAATTGTATTTTAGTTATTATCTTGTTGTGATGTTGTTATTTTAATTAATATGCTGCTTCATACACTTTTGCATATTCACTTACATACATAAGCTCTAAACCCAGGTTCCATCTTTATTAGAAGGAAGTGAAGTAGCCACATTCTCGTGAGGTGATAACCTTCGCATTTGCTAGTGAAAAAATTCTACTCAGATTCAACTTTTTATATTTGAAGCCTATAATGGGCTGAAATTTGGGAGATTGATTTGGGAAACTTTAGATAAATAAATCCTGACCCAACATATTGTAAGCCATAGGAAGCTTGCCTAGGGTAAAGCCATGTCACCTTTTAGAAAATCACAAAAAGTTAGGACATTTTATATATTCTGTTATTTTGTTATATTATATGGTTGTTTTGTTATTTTTATTATTCATTTGTTTGGATTATTGATTCCTTTTATTTATATAGTATTTAATTTTGTTGCACACATCATATAGGCTTTATATTTTAAGAGGGGGTATTTGTTTTGTTTTAGGTCAATCATTAGCAAAAATAGTTTTTATGAAGCCATCAGTAGTGTTAACCTCTTGTAGAAATTATTTTGAAAGCCATGTCAATCTCTTTTGTAGAAATTACTCAAATTAAGATATGTAGGGCACTTTGATACAGTTTGTGTTTAAGGTAATAGTGCAAATAAAGCTGGGAAAAAATAAAAAAAAAAAGACAAAAAAAAGGAATCCAAATAAAAGGAAAGAAAAAGCCAAAAAGAAGAAAAAAAGGATTTAGGAAAGGTAAAGAGTTTATCATCTTTTTGGAATTTAGTCATTTCATTCTACATTCATCGTCAAGGTGATTTGTATATTTCAAGTTATTCCATTTTTGTATATATCTTTGTATCATTATCATATTCAAGCATTCATAGATATATTTTGTGTAGCATACAATTAAGAATTATGTCATTCATTAAGTAAGAATAATAGCATAAGTATATAGGTTAAATCGTTGAAATAAAATATTTGTTTTAATGGGTATAATAAGCTAAAAATATGGAAGGTCAATTGGAGGCCCTAATTAGTGTGTTAGAACACAATCAAGAGCAGTTTGGTCATGACATTTGCAAGATGAAAAAATAGCTCACCGAGTTGACGAAGACGGTTGATAGGGTCAAGGAATTTATTTTAGCGCCCTCTTAAGGGTCTTTCCCAATTCCATCCTAAGAAAGTACTATGAACTCAAGAAGTTGCAATCAAATGATTCTTGCTTGGTCCATTACATTTCCTAAGCATGTTGAAGCATTCAGTGGTTTTAGCAATAATGAAGGTTTGGACAAGATCCTAAAATGATCAGTG
This sequence comes from Durio zibethinus, assembly GCF_047325235.1. Taxonomy (NCBI): domain Eukaryota; kingdom Viridiplantae; phylum Streptophyta; class Magnoliopsida; order Malvales; family Malvaceae; genus Durio; species Durio zibethinus. The sequence goes on from NC_143175.1 coordinate 16,649,460, forward strand.
ATTTGACCACACAAATGTTTAAGCTCCAAAATTTGATTTCCAAGATGGAGTCACCAGGTTCTATACAACCTTCACAATTATTTTGAATTCGAACCTACATTCAAATCCTTCTCATGTCTATTTTCGACCTCTTTTTCAAACATGTAGGTTCAGGCCCCAAAACATCATGCAATCTCCTAGAAGTCCACATTTGAGCCAAAATCTTTAGCTTGCCATTCCCTAACCACCTATTTAGCTAATTGCAACTCCACACCTTATCCTATTACCAAATTCATGAACTCTCAGTCAATCTGTTGCCCAAAAATTACTTGAGAAAAAGAAATAGTTAAATCCCTCCCTATTTCTTGTGAAAAACTCTTTCCCATTTGTTTGAGAAACACCTTATTGTTCTTATGCCTTTAGAGCTTTTAAAGCCTTTGTATACAAAATATTTTAACCTAAATGCAAGAAACGAATACCATGGTTCGAATATGGGGCACTTCATTAAGAATTGTGAGGGTTTCAAGTGCAAGATGCAATATGGTTCAATCCAACTACAATAGAGGATTAAGGATTTAGGAACAATGAGAAGGAAATGGCATGATGATGAACATGGATGGGATTTTTTATTCAAGAGGGTTTTCAAGTGATAGGTTATTGGGAAAATAAAATGCTTTGGTAATTTTTTCTATTTAGAAAATGTTTTTTTTTATGTTACTATGGTGTCTTTTTGAACTTAAATATGTGAATTATGGTTTGACTTTAATTTTTACCCCTTTTCTAATTTCTTCACTTTTCACTAAAGAGCTTTGTCATTCATGCATTCATTCATTCATTCATTTATATATGCACGTAATAGAATGCAATTCATGTGTGCTTTCAAAAGAAAGAATTTCTTCGAGAATAATCCATGTGATTTCTTCTAAGGATAAGGCAAATATTGATTTGATAGGAAAGTTGAAGGAGATTATCGATGGACTTTTGACTCAAGCAAAATGATCAACCTAAAGCCCTAGCTTAGGACCCACAAGAGAGGAGTCACAAAATCTAGATGAACAAAGAAAATATAGTCTCTTGGAAAAAGGGATTCAAGCCATTGAAGGTAAGGATAAATCAAGTAATGTAAATGAATCCCAACTAATTCTAGATATGGTTATTTTGCTCAAGTTTAAGGTTTCGACATTTGAGAAGTATAATGGAATTGGATGTCTTGAGACACATTTGGCCTAATACTATCACAAAATAGTTGGGTATGCTAGTGACAAAATGCTACTTATTCATGCTTGTCAAAAAAGTTTGCTTAGCGTAGCAACCAATTGGTACTATAGTTTGAAATGTAGCCAAATTTGTACTTAAAGGGATTTATCTTAAGCATTTGAAGTAGTACCAAACATGTGTTGGAGATAGTTCCAAATCGATTAACCCTTTAAAATATAAGAAAGAGCCCTAATGAGAGCTACAAAGAATATGCTACTAGATGGAATGAGGTTGCATCATAATTCTGACTAACTAATAAGGAGCTAAACTCTCTATATGTGAATACCCTTCCTTCTCTTTATTATGATAAGTTGAATGGCAATGTGTCTTCAGAATTTGTCAATTTGCTATTCATTATGGGTATAATTGAAGATGGGATAAAAAAGGGATGAATTATGAATACCAATATAGAAATACTTAATGAAAGGTAAAGGAATATTTTTAATCCCAAGAGACATTATTGAAGGGTAAAATGTGAGAAATCTCACTATGATATGGGAAGATTTAGTGAATGATTATTCCCAATGGTCACCATATTATTCCTAACCAACACTGCAGGCTGATAATTTTCCTCAATCATTTCATCCTTATCTTTCAATTCTTTTGCCACAACCACTCACAGAACAAAGGATCAACCCAAGCCATTTACAAAGTCGTAAGAGAAAGAAAGTTAAGATGTATCATTCACTCCTAATGTCTTATCCTAAACTCTTCACTTTACTTGTCAAAAATCATATGATTTCTATTATCCTTGCAAAACCTAGAAAGCTTCCCTACTCGAACTGGTATGATCCCAATGTTAAGTGTGAATTCCATGATGGGGTCGAGAGGCATTCCATTGAAGTTGGTATTACCTTTAAGGATATAGTTCAGGATTTGATTGATGCAAATCCTATAAATTTTAAAGAACTAGTTGATGGTTTTGATGATTGATAGCAGTAGAGGTGAGAGTAAATAATGCTAAAGCTAAAGTGTCAAGTGGGGAACTTTTGATTTTATAAGTTTGAGTGTCATCTCAAGAAAACTATTGAAAATGTGAATTTTTGGGTCAGGTTTGAGTGTTTACATTGCATGAATAAATCTTGTGCATGATAGTGTCTCATGGATTTATATTGTCATTTGAGGTTTTTTCTCATTTCTTTTAAGTTTTGGACTTGTAAGGTTTCTTTAAAAGAAAAAAATAAAAAAAAGAGAAATTGTCAGATTTGAATAAAGTCCCATATAGTTAAGTATCGATGCTATAGAAAGAGAAATGCCTTAAATAAAAAAAAGAGAGAAAAAAAGGGAAAAAAGTGAAAAAAAAAAAAAAAAGAAGAAGGAGGAAATAGAGAAAGTTTTATGTCTCGAAATGAGTTGGCAATCATTACTAGGAATTACCTAAACAATTTTTTTTTAAATCATTCAGTTGATTCCATCGATTAGCTATGACTTTTCAAAAACCATGAGTTTGAACCTGTGAACCTTTCTTTAGCCTGATAATGTCATGATATCAAAGGGTGATAATCTTTTCCTTGACATTAAATAATGAAACAGCCAATTGAAAATTAGAAAAAGTTTGGATTTCTAGAAAATTAGGCATACATGACATTTTTTAAAAAGAATTCAGATGTGGTAATTTGATATTTCAATGTTACATTATAGCTCCAAAATTTTTCAAAGTCAAAGCCACCTGAACTCTTTTAAAATAACCTAAAACTTACCAACCTTTTAGTTCTTTATCCTAAAGTTGACCTAGTCCAATGTTTTCGGGGCATGTTGATCTAAGAAGAAAAACCTCATCGCCCTTAAGAAAACTTGAGTTATGATTAACCTATTTATTTGCTTTTTATGGAATAACATGGATCATTTGATACTTTAAATGGATTTATTCCACACGACCCTGTTCTCGTTCATTCCACACGACTCTGTTTTTATTCATTCCACATGACTATTTTTTTGTAATAATTTTCATTAAGGATGATTTGTTAAAATGGGGCATCTTTTATGAAATGAACTAGTAGAAAAATGGATTATATATGAGTTATGGGGGGCATATAAAAAAAATAAAAGAATAAAAGACAAAAAGACAAAAAAAGATATAAAAATGGTTTTGACATCATGCACTTAAAGAATTCGAATAAATCCAAATAAAGTCCTCACAAATCCAGAATTTTGGAAAAGAAACAAGGCAAAACAAAAAAAGTGGAAAACCAAATGAAAAGGTCAAGAAAGACTAATTAAAAACTAAGAAAAAAATTTTGAAATGAAAATCTTTCTTCAAGTACATTTTTCTTGAAAGAAATTGCTCTTCAATTTAAGTGATCACGCTTGAAATGACAAATGACCATATTTCATCATCCCTTCACAAATATAGAAATTTATCCCTTGTTATCCTTTTGGGCTTGATTAAAATTTTCAAAATAAACTCTAACTAAGGATCACCTCTCACACTAGGAGGCAAAAAAGGGATGCATTTAGGGCTAAAAATGGTGATGTCCAAATGAAATCTTGTATGTAGGGGCAAAGGAATATAACAATTCCCAAAAGTTTTGGATTTCACTTGGAAAAAAAGACAAAAAAGAAAAAGTGAAAAAAAGAAGGAAAAAGAAAGAAAGAAAGAAAAGGAATAAATGAAATGAATAGGTGGAAATTATAAGAAAATGAAAGGGAATATACCCTAGAGTGAATCTTTTAAATAAAATAATGATCATTTATTTCAATTACCTTTAAACACTTGTTTTGGGCCTTTCTATCTTTTTCTTTGATAACCCTGAACCTTAACCTACATTACATCCTATGAAAAGTTCATATTGGATCAAGCATCAAGCATGGATGCTTAAAAAATTAAAGAGCTTCTCTTGAAGAAATGATCATAAAACTCATGAACCTTTTAGTTTTTCTTTATTGCCTAATTTCTTTTTTGGACCATCATCCCTTTTGGATAAGTTTGAACTCTTATGTGCATGGTAATAATTAAAAAGAAAAGAAGAAAGAAGAAAAAGAAAAAAGAAACAAAAAGATGAATGTGACTTTAGGGTGAAAACCCTATATAGGGTAGTCTATAGCAAACTTTGAAAGCTACCTTTAATACTAAATGAGATGGATATTGAATAAAGAAAAGCCAAACCTTTTTGAAAGATCCAAAATATCAAAGACCCAGAAGTTTAAGAAGGGTTAATTTCAAAAATCTCTGCCTTTTTTCATTTCGAAGTAACCTTTCAAAATCTCAAGCCCTTACAGCTAACGTTGACATATATATCAAAATGTTACATTTGAAGGCTAAAAAAAGTGTTTAATGTGTTTTATTTTAAAGGATTCATGTTTTTGAAAAAACTTATATTTCATTTGTGAGTTTGCAAAGAAGAAGTATATGCCTCATTTATCCCTTTTAGGAGGAGAAACTCTTTTAAATGAATATAAACCTTTGTATATTGAACTATTAAATCCATTTGGAAAGAAAATTTTTACCTCCTTCATTTCTAGTAAGGATGGCCAATTCCTAGAAAAACTTAAGTTAGTTTTTTTGGCATTAATGAAATTTTAAGCCTAGTTTAGCTGGCACTTGTAAAATTTAAATCTAGTTTTTTTGGCACTCGAAAAGGATTTAAGTTCAGTTTAGCTAGCACTTAGCTTTTAAATCCAAATTATTTGGCATAAATGAAAATTTAAGCCCAGTTTAGCTAGTGTCCAAGTTGTAAGCCCAGTCTAGCTAGCACATAAGCCAAGTTTAGCTGCATATAAGCCAAGTTTAGCTGCATATAAGCCCAATTTAGCTGGTATATAAGCCCAAATTAGCTGGCATACAAGGCTAAAATAGCTGGCATTTAAACCTAGTTTAGCTGGCACCCAATAAAAACTTAAGCCTAGTTTAGCTACAAAAAGTATACCTTTTTTTAAATGGTGAAGTTTTTTTGAATCAACAAAAATATTTAGTTTAGAACCATCTAATCCATCGGGAAAGAAAAATTTATCCTTTTTCTTTTCTAATAAAGATTGCCTATTCCCCAAAAAATCAAAGTCCACCCAAGTTTTAAGTCAAGTTTATATGGCTCCTAATGAAATTTAGGCCTAGTGTAGTTGGCACTCAGTGAAAATTTAAGCCCAGTCTAGCTAGCACTAGTGCAAAATTTAAGCCTAGTGTAGATGGCACTTAATGAAAATTTAAACCTAGATTATCTGGCACCAATGAAAGTTTTAAGTTCAAATTATCTAGCACCCAGTGGTTTTAAGCCCTGATTAGCTAGCACCAAGAAAAATTTAAGTCCAGTTTAGCTAGCACTTATGAAAAGTTAAACCTAGCTTAGCTAGCACCCAATGAAATTTAAGCCTAGTCTAGCTAGCACCAAATGAAATTTTAAACCTAGATTATTTGGCGTTAATGAAAATTTAAGCCCAGTGTAGTGGCATGCAAGCCTAGCTAGCACCCAATGAAATTTAAGCCTAATCTAGCTAGCACCCAATAAAAATTTAAGCCTAGTTTATCTGACACCAAAGAAAATTTAAGCCCAATATTAGCTAGCACCTAATGAAAATTAAGCCTAGTCTAGCTAGCACCAAATGAAATTTTAAACCCAGATTATTTGGCGCTAATGAAAATTTAAGCCCAGTGTAGTGGCATGCAAGCCTAGTTTATATGGCACCCTAGGAAATTTAAGCCCAATCTGGCTAACACCCAATGAAAAGATTTAAGCCCATTTTAGATGGCGCCCAATGAAAAATTCAAGCCCAAATTATTTGGTACCAATAGAGTTTTATGCTAAGCCTACTTTGCACCCAATGAAGTTTAAGCCCAGGTTATCTAGCACCAATGAAATTAAAAGCTCGATTTAACTGGCACTCAATGAAGTTTAGGCCTAGATTATCTGGCACTAATGGAATTTGAAACCTAATATAGTGGCACCAATGAAGTCCTAAGCCCAGTCTACTAGTATCCAATGAAAGTTTATGCCTAGTTTAGCTAGCACCAAAGAGATTTTTAAGCCTAATTTAGCTAACTCCCAATGAAGATTTAAGCTCAGTTTAGCTGGCACCAATAAAAATTGAAGCCCAGTTTAGTTGGTACGTAAACCAAGACTAGCTGGCACAAAAGCTCAAATTAACGATCGCCTCATTTGGCCTATGGCTCAGACTCGATCACTTCATTAGACCTGTGGTTTAGTCCTGGTCACCTTATTCTACTAACAACTTAGTTTAGATCACTTTATTTGACCTACGGCTTAGTCTCGGTCACCTTATTTGACTTGTAGTTCAATCTCAATCATCCTTATTTTTTGACTCATGGTTTAATCTTAGTTGTCTTAAAAAAAAACAACAAAAAACAAAAAATTAAAAAACATAAAAACAATAAAACAAACAAAAAAAAAATCTTCTTAGGAAGTAGTATCCAAACAAAATTGTTGCTATGTCTTTGCATTAATCCTGATCCTTAGAAATATGCAAAGAGGAACTACTATAAACATCTAATTTGTCCGAGATACTTTACCTTATAATCCAAGCTTGTTTTTGCAATTAGGCCCAATTTTCGTTTTTCAAGCCTAATACATAGCCCACTTTGAAGTGATCCATATAAAGCTCAAAATGACCCGATAAAGGTTTATTCTTAAAAGGGTAGTTATTTGCCATTAAACAAAAAAATATAAATAAAATAAATAATAATAATAATAATATTATTATTATTATTAAAATTTTAAAATTTTAAATTTTAAAAATTAAATTAAAAATTATTATTAAAAATTAAAAATTAAAAGTTAAAAATTAAAACAATAATAAAAAAAGTAAATACAAAAGTGCGACCCAAACAAATTAAAATGTAAAAAGGCCAAGATAAAAAAAAGAGAAGCCTAAAATATAAAAAAAAGGAAGAGAAAGCCTAAAATATGAAAAGAGAGAAAGTCCATTTGGTTTGCATGCATGAAAACAAAACTGATAAAGGCCTATTGGTGTAAGCAACTTTAAAGAGAAATAAGGAAATTACATTTGGAAACTGTTGCAAGAACATGGAGGTGACGTGGGGAGGAAGTAGTATCCAAAAAAGGTTAAAAAACTAGTAACAAAAAAGGAAATGAGGGATGGCAGTTGAAAAAATAAAAGCAAAAGAAAACTAAGAAAAGGCAGAACATAGGGAAAAATTGAAAAGGCACAAAAAAAAAAAAAAACAGGAAATAGAAAACAAAAAAATGTGAGAAAAAAAGAAGGTCACTAATAGCCAAAAAAAGAGCTGCGATAAAAAAAAGAAGCAAAAAAATAAAAACTACAACAGAAGGTGGCAATAGCAATAAGTAGGAAGACAGTGCAATAGAGGAAAAAAAGCAAAATTTGAAAACTAAAAATTAAAGCAAACGATGGTAGAATAGGTGATCTTGAAGCACATTTAAGGTGGAAAACTAGCAGAAATAGTGCACAAAAGAAAAACAAAGTAAGAAAACACAATAAAGGTAGACAAAACCAGAAAGAAGAATTAAGAAGGAAAGAACATAGCAAAGAGAAGAGCGAAAAAAATAGAAAACCAAAAAAATAAAATAAGAGGAGTGAAGAAAAACAGCAACAAAAATGGAATGGAGCAAAAAAAATAAAAAACAGAGCAAGATAGGAGTAGTGAAACAATACAAAAAAAATGATAAAAGAACTATGAGGAAAACTAGTAGAGAAAAAAAGTGACTGAAAAGGAAAAAAATAATGAAACTTTATTGTAATGACTTGTGTATTATAATGAAGCTTAAAGCCTATTTATATAGAGGTAAAATGTTACAAAATAAAAAATACAATCAATAGAAATAATGACTAAATAAATTTCTATAATCAACTAAATCAATATCTAATATTCTATAAATTAATATCAAATTAATCTAAAATATTACTAGAATATTATTAAAATAATATCATCAATCTAGAATATTACTAGAATATCATTAACACCCTCCGACAAATTCAAGATGATAATATAGAGGCCAACTTGAGTTTGGAAACTTGGACAAGAAATTGAACAAGTGAATGTGAATTGGTGAAGATATCTACTTTTTGATTAGCATTGGTAATCAGAACAAGTTGAATAGCTTGAGCAAGTAGATGGTGATGAATGAAGTGACAATCAATTTCAATATGTTTAGTACACTCATGAAAAACATCATTGTGAGGTATCTGAATGACATTTTAATTATCACAAAATATAAGAGTACTAGAGTGAAGTGAAACAACCATATCCAGAAGTAACCATCATAACCATAGAAGTTCTGATATGGCATCTACAAGTGCTCGATACTCAGCTTCAGTGTTAGAGCAAGACACCATAATTTGTATTTTACTTCACCAAGAAATAAGAAAAAAACCAAGAAAAAAATAGTAGCCTATGGTAGAACGACGATTAGTAGGATCTCCTACCCAATCAACATCATAATAACAATGCAAGTCCAAAGAGGAACTAGAGGAAAAATACAAACCATGGAACATAGTACCCTTGACATATCATAGGATCCGAAATATTATAGCAAAATAAGTAAATCGAGGAGTTAATAGAAATTAACTAACCAGATGAATAGCATAGGTAATATCTGGACAAATAACTATTAAGTATATGGGACTACCCATCAGAGTTCAATACAAAAAAGGGTCTGAAAGTGGTCTACCTTCAAATGAAGAAAACTTCAAATTATGTTTAAGTGGTGATGATGCAATCTTGCTATCAATTAAACCTACTCGTGCATAAGATCAAAAGCATACTTTGTTTGAGACAAATGTAAGAATCACTAGTGATTTCAAGGCCTAAAAAATAACTCAAAGGACCAAGATCTTTCATCTTAAACTTAGAACGAAGAAAAGTCTTCAGATCTTGAATACCATTAATGTCATTACTAGTAATGATCATGTCATCCACATAAAGTAAGAGAAGAATGGTACCATTTTTAGTAGTTCAAGTAAAAAGGGTAGAATCATGATTACTAGATATAAAACTAAGTTGTGCAATAATGGTACTAAACTTAAAGAACCAAGCTCTAGAGGCTTATTTAAAAGCATATAGATCACGTTAAAAATGATAGACCATGTTGGAAGGTATAGATGAACCAAGATGTGGCTTTCTGTAGACTTCCTCGATGATATCACAATTCAAGAAGGCATTTTTAACATTCATTTGAAAGGTTGGCCACTTTCTAGCTACAAAAATAGCTAATAGTGAACAAATAGATGTGAGATGTGTAACTGGGGAACAAATCTCTTCATAGTCAATGCATATTTTTGTGTAAATCCTCAAGCAACAAGATGAGCTTTGTAACATTCCATTGACCCTTCAAATTGAGTCTTGATCTTGTAGACTCACTTACAATCAATCACTGACTTATCAGAAGGTTGTTCAACAATACCTCAAGTATGAGTTTTCTCAAGATCCTGAGCTTCTTTGTCATTGCTTGCTATCACATAGGATTAAAGACAGCTTTACGAAAATTATGAGGTTCATGTAATGTGGCTAAAGCATAATAATAGTGAAAATCATAAAGTTGAATGTTGGGTTTGTCTTAATAGTTTTGGGGATCGCTAGATGAATTTGAAAACAAATGAATGGAGTCGCCACTAATCTTTTTTGACTAAGTGTGATTGGCCACCTATTAAAACTTACATTCTTAATAAAATTTTAAAATTAATTAAAACTTTTTAAAAGATAATTTTTGGGTCTATGAAAACAGTTTGGGTTCAAAAATCGATTACGCTTGAGAAAGGATTAGCATCCCCACAATGCCCGTTTGAAATGGTATTAATTAATTCTATGTTATCCTTTAATTATGATTAAAATGGTCTTAATTTTGATATTTAAAATTTAATTTCCTTAATTTTCTTTAAAACCATATTTTTAATTATTAGTACGTTTGAATAATAAATATTGCCAGAGTATTGGAATTTTTAATAATCGCTACTCAGAATTCTCGAAAATCCTATCTTTAGTAGTTTACATTTATTTCCAATATTTATATTAAAAAAACATAAAATATGATATATATATATATATATGATTTTAAAGCAAAGAGTATTTTCTAAAACTCATTTCTATGCCAAAAACAAGAACTCTTGACTGAAAATTAATCTAAATGTTCCAATACATTGACGGCATTTTAGATAGATTTTTTTACCTAAAGATTCCTAAAGAATCACTACTCGGATTTTTTTAGGATCTCATCCTTGAAGAATTTTATTTCTTTAAAATCATGTAATAATATTATTATCTATAAACAAATTTATTTCCAAAAGTGTATATTTTCATATAAAAAACTACTCGAATTAAGAACAATGATAAAATAAAAAATTTTCGTATTGAAAAGAAACTTCTAAATATTCCAATACTTTGGTAATTTTTAAAAAACTTTTCACACCTAAGAAATTCTCAAGAATCACTATTTGGACTTCTCAAAGTCTCATCATTAAAAAATTTTATTTCATTTAAAATTATGTAATTCAAACAATAAAGTAGAATATGTGTACAAAAATATATATATTATTTAATATTATGTTATATACTTTGTTATTCATTTTAATTATGCTTTAATCTTCTTTAATTATTTTCCAATTATCACTAAAACTTTTGAAAGGAACAAAGTAAATAAAAATTTTTATTGAAAATTTTCCTAGATATCCTGATACTTTGTCGGTATTTTAAAAAAATTTTCTCACATAGGGATTTCTTAGGAATCTCTGCTCGGACTTCCTTAAAATCCCATCCTTAAAAATTCATTCACTTTTTCCATTCTTAATTAATTTATTTTTTAATCTTTAATTATACCAATTTCATTACTAAAGGTCTCATTACACATTATTATTAACATTTATCAAAATTTTAGAAAAATAGACAAATGAAACTTTTTATATTGAATATTTTCCTTAATACTCCATTTCTTTGGTAGTATTTTTGGAAAAATATCCTCACCTAGATATTTTAGAGAATCACTACTTAAATTTCTCTAAAATATCATCCTCAAAAAATTTCATTCAATTTATTATTAATAAATTTTGCATAAATCTAACATACTTGAAGAAACAAATTACTCTAAAAGTAAATTGGAATATATAATTTTAAATTGCATAAGAAATCAAGACAAACATATAGATCCACTTATAAGAAGTCAAAGAAAAAGGAAATTTGAATTGCAAAAGAAGTGTGCATAGCTTGGAATGATGAGTCATGCATGAAAAGAGGCATTATGGAGAACCAACAACTTTTAGCATGTAGTGAAAGTTTTATTTTTTATTCAAGCAAAATGAAAACTTATAGTTCTCCACCATCTATTCCAAGACCAAAGTCACCTTTCCATGCTATGTATTAATTGTTTAAAGATCATGAAATGTGATAAAAAGGGACTTTGATAAGTCCTACAACTACAAATCATAGTATCTATATTTTGGAGACTTTTCTTCTTCTTTTTAGTTATTGGTGGAGTTTTCAAAGGCCATAATTGTCACTATCTTTCCTCTAACCAACTCTCTTCTAAGAAACCATTTAAAACAAAACCAACCATAATACTTTTAGCATCAATACATGAAAACAAGCTTGGAACTAGATTAGCAACTATATCCACATATAAAGCATCAACCAAAAAAATGGTCACAACATTAAAAATAGACACCAATCCAATCAAACTAACAAACTTGCATAAAAAAAACTAGTATATAGTGAGGGTGAAGGCAGTAAGTATAAAAGAAAAGGAAGCTTTGTTCATGGAAATGACAAGATCCATAAAAAAATAAAGAAGGCTACCTTTGTTTTCTCTTTTTTCTCCAAAGAAATGTTTCCTTCCTCAATAAATGATCCAATGGTCCACATTATTCATTACAAAGATTGAATTTTTATAGCCTCCAAACCCATGAAAAGACAATTTTATCCCCTAGTGCAAAGTTTTCGGTATTTAGGCCATTTTCTTAGAAATCAATGTTTCCATGGTAATTTTTGAGATTTTAAAAAACCAAAAATAACAAAATTTTATAAAATCAAGATCTAGAAAGTTTCATGAAAATCCTAGCTCGAAAAGGTGAAATTATGAAAATACTCCTATAGAGGTATTTTAGTAATGTCACACTTGCTGGGGTATTTTTGTGATTTCAAATGAACCAAAAATTATGAAATATTATGAAATTAAGATCTGAAAAGTTTCATGAAAATCTGATCTCGAAAAGGGTAAATTACAAAAGTACCCTTATAAAGGTATTTTGGTAATTTCATACTTTCAGTACTGCTGTGATTTGAAATGCACCAAATATCATGAAATATTATGAAATTAAGATCTAAAAAGTTTCATAAAAATCCAAGCTTGAAAAAGTCAAATTAAGAAAATACCCCTAAAAGGATATTTTAGTAATTTTATACTTCCCCAGTGCAATAAAAATTTTTAGTGTTTTAAAAATCATCAAATTTAATTTTAAACCACATTGATTATATTATGAACTTTGAAGATTGACCTCGGTTCTATTTATTTTGATTAAGTTTTGTGTAATTTTAACTTTGTAGACTTTGGGGTTTACCATTTTATTTCTTCTTTATTTTCCATTCATCCACGTGAAAAAGGTATTATCTATATAAATCCCATGCGAAAGAATTTGATAGTAACCATATAGTTCTCATTTTTCTTTGTTTATTAAGCTTAAATAATGGTGCATTTTTTGAGCTTTTTAAGGGGCCTTTTTACGGGCTTCAATTGGGCTTTGTTCAACCATGCTAAAATGTTTCGAATAAAATTCGATGTCTACAACTGCCCCTTTTTGCATATTTCTAAGAATAAAAAATAATGCCAAGACATAGACAACAATTTTATCTGGATGATGCTTTTGAGAGTTTTTTTTTAACATGACTTTTCCCGAATAAAGGCTTTGAAACTTTGAAAAATAAAATCTTGTTTGAAAATTGCTTCCTCTAAACAAAGGTTTTGAAACTTTGAAAATGGCTCCCCCTAAACAGAGTCTTTGAAACTTTTAAGAAGGTTTCTTTTAAATAGAGGGTTTGAAACTTTGAAAATTTAAAATATTTTGCTTGAAGGTCTTAGAGATTATGCTTGGAGGTCTTAAAAATCTCAAAATCTTCGAATGCTCTTTGTAATAAAGGTGTTGAAACTTTGAAACTCTTAAAATGTTTTGCTTAAAGGTCTTACAAATTTATCTAGGCGTCAGCTTAATTAGGCTTAAAATTAGATGACAACTAAACCACGCTTAAAAATCTTTCTTTGATGCTAGATAAACTGGCTTAAATTGTCATTGGGTGCCAGTTAAGCTGGGCTTAAAATCTCATCGGGTGCTAGGTAAACTGGGCTTAAAATCTATCTTTGGTGCCAGATAAATTGAGATTAAAATTTTTCTTTGGTGCCAGGTAAATTGGGATTAAAATTTTTCTTTGGTACTAGGTAAATTGGGCTTAAAATTTTCATCAAATGCTAGGTAAATTGGCTTAAAATCTTTATCAAGTGTTAGGTAAATTGAGCTTAAATTTTCATCAAATGCTAGGTAAACTGGGCTTAAAATCTTCATCAAGAGCCAGATAAACTAGGCTTAAAATTTTCATCAAGGGCAAATAATTTGGGCTTAAAATTTTCATCAAGTGCCAAGTAAACTGGGTTTAAATTTTCATTGAGAGATAGCTAAGCTGGGCTTTAAAATCTTTTTCAAGTGCCAAGTAAACTGGGCTTAAATTTTTCATTATGGGCCAGATAAATTGGCTTAAAATTTTCATAAGGGAGCCAGCTAAGTTGTGTTTTAAAATCTTCATCAGGTGCTAGTAAATTAGGCTTAAAATTTTCATCAAGTGCTAAGTAAATTGGGTTTAAAATTTTCATTGAGGACCAACTAAACTAGGCTTTAAAATCTACAATGGGTACCAGGTCAACTAAGCTTAAAATTTTCATCAGGGCTAGATAAATTGGGCTCAAATTTTTGTATAGGCTTAAATTTTTATGAAGAACTAACAATTCCTACTAGAAATGAAAGAATAGAACAATTTCTCTCTCAATGGATTAAATGATTGTGCACTTAAAAATGCCTATTGATTCAAAAAGACTTCCACTTAAAGGGGATAAAAATGGTGTATACTTTTTTAACTAATTTAAGCTTATATGCGAACTAATCTGAGCTTATGTGCCAGTTAAACTGGGCTTATGTACTAGCTAATATGGGCTTAAGACTTCATTGGTGCCAGGTAATTTAGGCTTGTGTGCCAGCTACATTAGGTTTAAATTTCACCGGTGCCAGATAATTTGGGCTTAACTTTCCATTTATGACAGTTAAACTAAGCTTGCATGCCCCAGAATTGGCGATCTCTATCAAAAATGAAAGGTGAAAATTTTGTTTCCAAATGGGTTGAATGGTTTTGTATATGGAGATTTCTATTTACTCAAAAAGTTTCAACACTTGAAAAGAATAAAATAAGCATATAATTTTCCATGCAAGCTTACAGATGAAACATAAGCTTTTCTAAAAACATGAATTCCTTGAAAACCAAACATATTCAACATTTTCCTTAGGCTTCAAATGTTACAATTTGATATATGTCAAGGTTAGCTGTAAGGGTTTGAGATTTTGAAAGATTTTATAGAAAGGGACAAAGGTTGCGATTTTCAAAATTGACTCATTTCAAACTTTTGTGAATTTGATAGTTCAGATATTTCAATAAGGTTTGGCTTATATTGGTTCAGTATCTACCACATTTAGCATTATGAATGGCCTTTAAGGTTTGCTCTAGACTGCCCTTTTTAGGGTTTTCACCCTAGAGCCACTTTTATTTCTATTTATTTCTATATTGTTTTGTTTTTTTTTTTATTTTTTTATTAACACACCATTTAAAAAATTCAAAACTAATTCGAAAGAGGAAAAAATTTTTTTCAAAAAGGGTCAATGATCCAAATAAGAAATTATGTAATAAATAGGATTCTAAATATTTATGGTCATTTTTCCAAGAGAAACTCTTCAATTTTAAGCCTTCATGCTTGATCCAATATAAACTTTTCTAAGATTGTAATGTAGGTTAAGGTTCAGGGTTTTTTAAGAAAAGGATAGAAAGGTCCAAAAAAAGTATTTAAGGGTACTTAAAACCAATGATCATTTTTTCATTCAAAGGATACACTCTGAGGTCTATTTCTTTTTTACTTTCTACCCATTCATTTCTTTTCTTTTTCCTTCTTTCCTTCTTTTATTCCTTTCATTTTTTTTTGCCTTCTTTCACAGAGTGGATTTAAAACTTATTATGAACTTATGTATTGAGCCTTTGCCTTAACATATGGGATTTTGTTCGAACATCCCCATTCGTAACCCTTAAATGATTTTTTTTTTGCCCTCCTGTGTGGAGGGTGATCCTTAGTTAGAGTTTATTTTGAAAGAATTCAATCAAACTCAAAAGAGTAATAAGGGATAAATTTTTACATTTGTGAAAGGATAAAGAAAGAATGCCATTTGTCATTTCAAGTATAAACACTTAAATTGAAAAGCAGTTCCTTAAGGAAAATGATCTTGAAAAAGGTTTTCATTTCAACAATTTTTTTTAACATTTTCTATTTTAGGCCTTTTTTCTTGTCCTCTTTCCAAAACTTTGAATTTGTCAAGACCTTATTGGAATTTGTTCAAATTTCTTAAGTGCATGATGTCATAATCATTTTTCTTTTTGTTTCTCTTTTTTTTCTTTTTTTTTGTTTATCTTTTTTAACATGTCTCCCATAACACATACCTAAATTCATTTTATCAGTAATGCATTTCATTAAAGATGCCTCATTTTAACAAACCACCTTTAATGAAAGTTGTTATAAGAAAAAGGTCATATGAATGAATGAGGAAAAAACCATGTGGAATAAACCTGTTTAAGGTATTAGATGATCTAAGTTACTCCATAAAAAGAAAACATAAGCATTGATCATAACTTATGTTGTTTTAAAGGTAATGAGGTATTTCTCTTTTGATCAACGTGCCCCTGAGATGCATGGGCTAGGCTAAATTTGAGGTAAAGAGCTGAAGGGTTGGTAAATCTGAGGTCATTTTATAGGACTTGGGTTGGCTTTGATTTCAAAAAATTTTGGAACTATAATATAATATTGACACATCAAATTACCACATCTAAATTCTGAAGAAAAATGTCATATTTATTTGATCTTCTAGGAATCCAAATTTCGTTCTTCCTTTTTTAATTAGATGTTTCATTATTCATTACCTTGGAAAAGAATATCATGTTTTGATATCATAACGTTATTAGGTGAAAGCAATGTTCACGAATTCAAATTCATGGCTTTTGAGGGGTCATGGCTATAGAATGGAAGCATTTGAAAAGCTTAAGAAAGAGAGTTTACGTATTTGACAAATCCCTAATAGTGATCACAAACTTATATGAGATTTAAATTTTTTTTTTCTTTTTTTGTCCTTTTTTCACTTTTTTTCGAGTACTTTTTTTTTTAATTTTTAACCTTAGGACCTAACTATGTACGGCTTCATTCAAATCTAACATTTCCCCCTCTTTTTACCACTTATAAGTCCAAAATTTAATAGAAATTGAAAATATCAAATGACAATCTAAATCCATAAAACACTCATGATGCATAAGATTTATTCATGCAATGTAAAAACTCAAACATGACCCAAAAATTCATATTCCCAATAATATTCTCGAGATGACACTCAAACTTACCAACAAAGGTTTCCCATTTGACAATTCACTTTTAGTATCATTGACCCGTAACTCTCCTATTATCAAGAATCACTAATCAATTCTTTAAATTTTATGGGATTTGCATCAACCAAAGCTTGAACTGTATGGAATGTCCTTCGATCCCATCACGAAAGTGACACTTAACATTTGGATTATATCACTTTAGGTATGGAGACTTTTTGGGTCTTGCATGAACAACAATGATCATATGATTCTTGACTAGTAAGGTGAAAAGCTCAATGTAAGACATTGGAACTGAATGATACATCTTAACTTTCTTTCTCTTACAGTTATGGCTTGGGTTGATTGTTTGTTCTATAAAAGGAATTGGAGCATATAGATTAAGTGGTTGAAGAAAATATTTAGCCCAAAATGTCGATTGGGAACAATATGGTGACCATTGAAAATGAGCATTTATAAGGTCTTTTTGTATCACGTGAAGGCTTATTTGGCTTCGCCCTTCAATAATTGTTTCTTGTGCTTATTCAACAAAAATATCTCCCCTCCTTTCATCATTTGCATCTATAATTCTTCTTTTTTTATATCCCATTCTCAATTCTATCCATAGTAAACAACAAATCTACAAACTCTGATGAAGTATTACTAATCAACTTATCATAATAGGAAAAAAGAAGGGTATCCACAAATAGGAAATTTAGTTCTTTATTGGTAAGAGGTGGTTGTACTTGTGATGCTGCTTCTTTCCATTTAACAACATTTTCTTTGTAGCTCTTATTAGGGCTTTTTCTCATATTTTTAAGGGTTAAATGATTTGGAGCCAACTCTAACATATGTTGGTTTTGCTTCAAGAATACCCACGATAAATCCCTTCAAGTACAAATTTGACTATTGTTCAGACTATAATACCAATTGGTTGTTGCCCTAGTCAAATTTGCTTGAAAAACATGAATAAGTAGCTTTTCATCACTAGCATACCCAATCATTTTATAACAGTATTGAGCCAAATATGTCTTAGGACATCTAGTTCCATTATATTTTTCAAATTTCAGATCCTTGAACTTAGGTGGAATAACCACATCTGAAACTAGTTAATATTCTTTTGCATCAAAAGATTCATCCTTACCTTCAATATCTTGAACTTGAACTCTTTTTTCCAAGAAATTATGCCTTTCTGTTCATTTAGATTCCTTAACGCCTCTCTTATGGGTTCAAGCTAGATCCTTTAGGTTCATCATTTCCTTGAGCATAAAGTCCCTCGTTAATGTTCTCCATCTTTTTTTTCAAATCAAATATTCTCTTGACCCTTTGAAGCAATCCTAGGAATTATTTTTGAAAAAATTCCTTATTTTAGGAGCACATATGAATTGCATTATATAGATACATAAATGGATAAATGGATGGATGAATGAATGAATGAATGAATACATAAATGACATAGCTCTTTAGTGAAAAGTATGAAAATCGGTAAAGGAGCAAGAATGAAAGACAAATCATAGTTCACATATCTAAGTTCAATAGACTACGTCATATCAAAAAAAATTTTCAAATAGAAGAAATTCATAAACCTATCACTTGAAGAGCCATTTTAAACAAAAGTCCCATCCATGTCCATCATCTTACCATCCCCTTCTCATTATTCCTAGATTTTTTAATCCATTACTGTAGTTGGATCTAACCATTTTGCATATATGAGTGATGGCACCTTATGCTTTAAACCCTCACAATTTTCAATGGAATGCCCTGTATTCCCACCAAGGTATTGGTATCTTGCATTTGGGTTAAAATATTTTGGGTATGGAGGCTTTAAAGGCTTTGAAGGCACAAGGGCAAAAAAATGTCTTTCAAATAGATAGGAAAAAAGTTTTTCATATGAAATAGGGAGAGAACCTAACTGTTTCTTTTCTTGGGTAACTTTTAGGAGTCCAAGAATTTGACAGTGGTGCAAAGCTTTAGACTTGAGTAATTGGCTGAATAGGTGGTTGAGGAATGAAAGGCCAAAGATTTTGGTTCAGATATGGACTTCTCAGAGATTGTATGAAGTTTTGGGCTTAATAGTAGATGTTTGGAAAGGAGGCTGAAAACAATCATGAGAAAGATTTAGGTGCGGGTTGTTACTCGGGATGCTTGGTGAGGGTTGTTTGAAGTCAAGCGACTCTATTTTGAAAATTAGACTTTTGAGTTCAATCATTTGTGTAGCCAATTCATTCATTCTTTTTTTGAGCTCGTCCAAACTTTGGTCACTATTTGAATGCCTAATGCTTTAGTATGCTTGGGAAAAGTTCCAGAACTAATAGGAGCCGATTGGTCTTGATTTAATGGAATCAAACAATAATCCTTGAAGAGCAACAAACTCAATCCCACTACTATCTTTAACCATTTCATCAATTAAGCCATTTGTTGTTTCATTTTCCAAAGCTCAAGCCAAAATTCCTCTTGATTCAACTCTAATGTACTAATCATTGCTTCTAATTGATCTCCCATTTTTGCCATTTTGATTCCCATAAAGACAGTCATTTTATTTTGAGACTTAGACCAAAATTTTTATACTACTACCCTTGTTGGATGAATGCTACAGAAATAATTTCTAACATATGTGACACACATAGTATGTTTTAAAAAATGTCATGAAATGCAAATATGCCTAAGCCAATGGATTTTTATATATATAGGCCCCAAATGGTAAAAGTTTCCTCATCCATGAATGTGTATACAAGGAATGTAATGTTATATTATAGTGATGGTGGGACATGAAATGCAATGTGTGTTCTATAAAACTCTACCATTCATGAATCCATATGCATGAAATGCTATAACATATTATATGAGTCATGAGATATATACCTATAATTAATGCAACATACTTGTACGGAATGCATGAACCTATTAAGTGCATGAAATATGTCTACATGGAATGCTTGTGTTATATCGATCTAATGAAACTGACACTACCTTAAAATATGTAATGAAATTGAGTGTGTGCACTACCTATTAAGATGCGTATGGAAGACATGTATCATTTACCAATATGTGTATAAAATGAGATGCATGTACTATCCATTGATGTGGATGGGATGCATGTACTATCTATTGATGTGGATGGGATGTAATGCATGTATTTTCTTATTATGATGTGATCAGATGGGATGTATATACTATCTATTAGGATGCATGAGATGGGGTGTATATACTATCCAGTTATTCTTGTTTTTATTAACATGATGAAAAATGTATGTAAAAGATCAAATGAAAATGTGAAAGACAAAACAACATTCAAATTTAAAATTCTTTTTCTCCTTTTTTTTTTGGAAAAGGAAAAAAATTAAGAACCTAGATTTTTTTATCACACAGAAAAACTAGATTTGAAGATTTTTCTTTTTTTTTCATTAATTTTTATTTGTCCAAGAAAAAAATTTTAACAAAAACCTTTATTTTTTGAAAATTTTTGTTTGTTTATTTTTTTTTTTTTGGATAATGCTAAAAAAATTTTTCATTTTATTTTAAAACATTTCAGAAAATACAAATTTTGAATAACCATAAAATGAATGAACTATATGTTAAAAGAAATTTTCTTTTTTCTTAAAAAAAATGCTTTCTTTTATTTTTCTTTTTCAAAAATCTAATTTTACCCCTGCCATTATTGTTTTACACTATTTTAGTTTTATTTACACCATTCATACACCTAAACACAAATTGTACTGGAATGTTTCGCTGTGCCCTAATTCATGTAATTTTCTACAAAAAAGATTGGCATGGTTTTACCCAAGGCTGGTCCCCTAAAGTTCACAATATACTGAGTGAAGATTTACAGCTAAAAGGTTTTCAAATTGTTCCTTATTGGCATTCATATAGGACTAGTAAGGCACCTCGATCCTCACCCATTTTAAGCTATGAACGAAAAATGTTCAATTTGAGTAGGAGCATTTCACTTGCCATTACGAAGGTTATCACCTCACGAGAGCATGGGTACTTTATTCCCTTCTAAAAAGGTTAGAGCCTGGGTATAGAGCTCATGCATAGTATGAAATGTGTCATTATGTGTGTGAGAGAAAACAACATCACAATTCTATCATACATGTCTCACAATTTATTGAGAATATCATATACATAAAATAAAAAAAATGAACAAATGACATAATTAAAATGAAATGCATGTAAATTTTTATTACTATTGTTATTTAAAAACAAAATAAAATCAAGAAGATTAATTTTAAATATCAATTAAGACCATTAAAGCAAAACTAAAAATAATACATTATTAACTTTTGGCTGACTCTCTAAAAATATGACATCCGAAGTGGAGTTGCCAAGTTATCTTAACAGTTTTGGGGACCACTAGACGAATTTGAAAACAAATAAATAGAGTCGCCACCAATTTTTTTTGGCTAGGTGTGATTGGGCACCTATTAAAACTGACCTTCTTAATAAAATTTTAAAATTAATTAAAACTTATTAAAAAGATAAAATTTGGGCTTGTGAAAACAGTTTGGGTTCGACAATCGGTTACACGTGGGGAACGATTAGCACCCTCACGACACCCATTTGAAATGGCATCAATTAATTCTGTGTTATCCTTTAATTATGACTAAAATGGTCTTAATTTTGATATTTAAAATTTAATTTCCTTAATTTTCTTTAAAAACATATTTTTAATTATTAGTACATTTAAATAATAAATAAGAACGTTATATTGAAAAATTCCTAAAAATATTCCAAAACTCTAGCAATGTTAAAACCATCTTACTTAAGGAATTTTTAAAAATCACTACTTGAAATTCTCGAAAAACCTATCCTCGTTGGTTCACATTTATTTCCAGCATTTATATTAAAAAAAACATGGAATATGATATATATATATATAATTTTAAAGCAAATAGTATTTTCTAAAACTCATTTCTATGCCAAAAACAAAAAATCTTTATCTAAAATTAATCTAAATGTTCCAATACATTACAACATTTTAGATAAATTTTTTTATCTAAAAATTTCTAAAGAATCACTACTCAGATTTTTTTAGGATCTCATCCTCGGATAATTTTATTTCTTTAAAATCATGTAATATTATTATTATCTGTAAACAAATTTATTTTCAAAAGTGTATATTTTCATATAAAAAAACTACTCGAATTAAGAATAATGATAAAATATAAATTTTTTGTATTGAAAAGAAATTTCTAAATATTTCAATACTTTGGTAATTTTTAGAAGACATTTCTCACTTAGAAAATTCTCAAGAATCACTACTTGGACTTCCCGAAGCCCATCATCAAAAAATTTGATTTCATTTAAAATTATGTAATGCAAACAATAAAGTACTATATGTACACGAAAAATATATATTACTTAATATTATGTTATATATTTTGTTATTCATTTTAATTATGTTTTAATCATTTTTAATTATTTTCCAATTATCACTAAAACTTTTGAAAGGAACAAAGTGAATAAAAATTTTTATTGAAAATTTTCCTAGATACCCCAATACTTTGATGGTATTTTGGAAAATTTTTTTAATCTAAAGATTTCTTATAAATTTCTACTCAGACTTCCTTAAAATCCTATCTCCGAAAATTTATTCACTTTTTCCTTTCTTACTAAATTAATTTATTTTTTAATCCTTACTTATACCAATTTCATTGCTAAAAGAGTCATTACACATTATTATTAACATCTATCAAAATTTTAGAAAAATAGACAAATGAAACTTTTTATATTGAATGTTTTTCTAAATGCTCCATTTCTTTGGTAGCATTTTTAGAAAAATAACCTTACCTAGACATTTTAGAGAATTGCTACTTGGATTTCTCTAAAATAACATCCTTGAAAATTTTCATTCAATTTATTAGTAATAAATTTTGCATAGATCTAACATACATGAAGAAACAAATTACTCTAAAAGTAAATTGGAATATAAAATTTTAAATTGCATAAGAAATCAAAACAAACATATAGATCCACTCACAAGGAGTCTGAAAAAAAGGAAATTTGAATTGCAAAAGTGTGCACAGCTTTGAATGATGAGTCATGCATGAAAAGAGGTATTATGGAGAACCAACAACTTTCGACATGTAGTGAAACTTTTATTTTTTAATCAAGCAAAATGAAAACTTATGGTTCTCCACCATCTATTCCAAAACCAACGTCACCTTCCCATGCAATGTATTATTTGTTTAAAGATCATGAAATATGATAAAAGGGGACTTTGACAAGTCCTACAACTACAAATCCTAGTATCTATATTTTGGAGACTTTTGTTCTTTTTTTTAAAAAATTATTGGTGGAGTTTTCTAAGGTCATAATAATCACTGCCTTTCCTCTAACCAGCTCCCTTATAAGAAACAATTCAAAACACAAACCAACCATAATACTTATAGCATCAAAACATGAAAACAAGCTTGGAACTAGATTAGCAACTATATCCACATATAAAGCATCAACCAGAAAAATGGTCACAGTATTAAAAATAGACACCAATCCAACTAAACTAACAAACTTGCATCAAACAAACTAGTGTATAATGAGGGTGAAGGCAGTAAGCATAAAAAAAAAAAGAGCTTTGTTCATGGAAATGACAAGATCCACAAAAAAACAAAGATGGCTACCTTTGTTCTCTCTTTTTCCTCCAACGAAATGCTTCATTCCTCCTTTTTCTTTTTTCTTTTTTATTGGTAGCTTCTTCTTCCTTTTCAACAGCCTCTCTACTCTTTTTCGATACACTCATCTCTTTTTTTTTCTCTTTCCCCATTTTTTTATTCAGCTAGCTTTTTTTTTTTTCTCCAACAGTTTTTTTCCTTTTTTTCTTTTATTACGTTGGCTTCTTTTATTTTCTTTAGCCCTTCCTCCCTTTTTAATTGGTAGAAGTCCTTTTTTAGCTTTTCAAAAGTTAGCCACCTCAAAAAAAATCTCATTCTTGGTGAATATAGACCTTTGGATGAGATTTCATCCAAAGGTCAAAGTTTCTCTTTTTTTCCTTTTCAAGGAACTACCTTTGGCCATTAGATCAAAATTAATAAAAGATCCAATGGTCCACATTATTCACTATAAAGGTTGAATTTTTATAGCCTCTAAACCCATTGAAAGACCATTTTACCCCTAGTGCAAAGTTTTTGTATTTAGGCCATTTTATTAGAAATCAATATTCCCATAGTCATTTTTTGGGATTTTACAACACCAAAAATCATGAAATATTATTAAATCGAGATCTAGAAAGTTTCATGAAAATCAGAGCTCAAAAAGGCCAAATTATGAAAATACCCCTATAAGGGTATTTTGGTAATTCACATTTTTTGGGGTACTGCTATAATTCAAAAATCATGAAATATTATAAAATTAAAATCTGAAAAGTTTCACGAAAATCCATCCTAGGGAAGGTGAAATTACGAAAATACCATTATAAGGGCATTTTAGTAATTTTACACTTTTCAGGGTACTGCTGTGATTTCAAATACACCAAAAATCATGGAATATTATAAAATTAACATCTAAAATGTTTTATGAAAATCTGAGCTCTGGAAGGGCAAATTACAAAATATCCCCTAAAAGGTGTTTTTAATAATTTTACACGTTTATAGGTACTGCTGTGATTTCAAATGCAAAAAAAACTTATAAAATATTATAAAATTAAGATCTAAAAAGTTTTATGAAAATCTGAGCTCTGGAAGAGTAAATTACAAAAGTACCCTTATAAGGGTATTTTGGTTATTTCACACTTTTCAAGGTATTGCTGTGATTTGAAATGCACAAAAAATTATGAAATATTATGAAATTGTAATCTAGAAATTTTCATAAAAATTCAAGCTTAGAAAGGCCAAATTATGAAAATACCTCCTGAAAGGGTATTTTAGTAATTTTATACTTCCTCTAGTGCAATAAAAATTCTTAGTGCTTTAAAAATCACCAAATTTAATTTTAAACCACATTTATTCCAATTTGGTTATGAACTTTGAAGATTGACCTTAGTTTTATTTGTTTTGACCAAGTTTTGTGCAATTTTGACTGTTGACTTTGGAGTTTACTCATTTCATTTATTCTTTATTTTTCATGCATCCATATGAAAATGTATCATCTATATGAATCCCATGCAAAAGAGTTTGACAGTAACCATACGAGTCTTTTTTTTCTTTGTTTATTAAGCCTAAATAATGGTGCATTTTATGAGCTTTTTAAGAGACCTTTTTACAGGCTTCAAATGGGCTTTGTTCAACCAAGCTAAAATATTTTAGACAAAATTCACTATCTACGAGGTTCCTTTACTCAGGTGGAATGATAAAGTGGTGGTAGTATGTATGGTGAAGGGACAACTATATCAATAAGAGCCTTAGTCAAATCAGATATAGTAAGAGTGGAAAAAGATGGATCAATGTTTGAGTTAGAAGTACCTATAATAGTCTTTTCATTTGAAAAAAAAATCAAAAGATGAATCTATTAAAATATTTGGAGAAAAACATGGTGAATGCAATGAGGACACATTAGTGAACTTTTTATATTTTTAAAAATCTACATGTCTTGAGATGCGAAGACATTTAGACACTGGATCATAACACTTGTACCCCTTATGTTTTATACCATAATTTAAAAAATAAGACAATTTAGCTCTAGGTTCAAGTTTAATCCTTTCATAAATAGAAAATAGAACAAAACAAGCATATCCAAAACTTTGGGAGAATGGTAATCAGATACTTTATTGTATAAACACTCATAGGGAGATATTGTGCCTAATACTAGTGTGAGAACACAATTAATAGTGTAAACAACAGTAATAGTAGCTTCACCCCAAAAATGTTCAAGAAAGAAAGAGAAAATAAGAAAGGCACGAATTGTGTCAAGAATATGACGATATTTTCTTTCAGCTTGACCATTTTGTTGTGAAGTATATGGGTAAGACCTATAAGGAAGAGTACCATCATCCTTTAACAAGTTATGAAACTTAATTTTTATATATTCAAAAACACTGTCAAACTTGAAAATTTTTATTTTTCTAAAAAATTAAGTTTGCAACATGTTATTGAATTCACAAAAAATGAATAAAAGTTTAGTTCTTGTTTGAATAAATATATCTAAGTATAATGATAGAAATCATTAATAAATATAACAAAGTAACATGAACCTCCTAAGGTTAGTGTGGAAGCTGAACCCCAAATATTTGAAGTTTTTGAAGTTTCAGGCTCAAACTATGTTCTAACTTTACATCCTAACTCAACCTTTTGACTTATTTGAGGATCCTACACAATACAGTCATATCATTATGAAAAATGTAAATCAAGACCAAGGTCACAAAGTGGGCCAATAGAATGCAAATTTAAGGCAAGATTAAGAACAAAATAAGTGTTAGATATACATAGTTTTAAGGTTTCAATATTACCAATGTGGCTAGCTTTTAAGATAGATCCATTTGCTATTTTAATGATTGGACCATTAGGTACAAGTATCTTGCTTTTGAACAAATAAGGGTCAGCAGTCATATAATTTTCACAAACAGTATCAAACAACCAAACATTACCTGATGTGGTAGCAAACATGGCAAGAACATGAGATTGAGATAATACTTGATTGAACAAAGTTTGAAGATTAGTGGTGGAGATTGTAATGGTTTCAAAAGAGGACTTAAAAGTATTTGGTTCAGTGGTTGTTGTCACAGCAATCTTATTGATGCAAAGATCATAAATTAGACTATTCTTATAATGATATTTAACTTTACATTTTTGAATGGGATGATTAGTCCTCCCATATCGTGAACAAGACTTATGAAAAGTAAAGTTAGTACTTTTTTGAGGAGCAACAGCAACAATAGTATCAACACTATGAGTCTAACTCATACCTAATCGAGCTTCCTCATATATCAATTCTATAAGAGCATTATCCATAGTTGGTAAAGGATGTCAGTTCAAAAGTGAAGACCTGGTATTCTCAAATTCATCTCAAAGTGTCGTTAAAAATTGAATAAAACAAATTTGATTTCGATAAATAAAAAAATTTCTAGCATCACTTTCATCTTTGAATTTTGGCTTAAAATTTTCAAGCATGTCCTATAAAATATTGCATTTTGGAATGAAAATCATCAATTGACTAACTTAGTTCTTGATGAAGATGAGATAAAGTGATCAAAATATGATATTGATAAGCAAAGGTAATAAAGTTGTACCATGTGGCAAGAAACTCCTAAGCATATTTAACAAGTTCAAATCGCTCAAAATGTACATTGATAGAAGAAACAATGGCGTTAGTGAACCATGTCAGAATTCAATGATTTCTCATTCCTCTAGCTAATCTGCTAATTTATAACCAGATTTTTTCTTTCTTTCTAGTGCTTTGCATTCTTCGATAGCAACAAGCCATAATTTTCTTCCCTTTAGATAACTACACATAGTCATCGCTCACCTATTATAGTTATTTCCATCAAGGATAATTAAAATTAGTTGTACATTTTCCCATTGAATACCCACCATTAAGCTCTTGAAAAAAATGAAGATTTGGAAAGTTATAAGTATTGATATAAAAGATAAATTTTGAAGATGGGAAGAGAAACCTAAAAAAAATTGAAGCACGAAAAAAAAATGAAGTTCGAAATGAGAATAAACCAATTATGAAAATAAGCAAATATTGGTTATTCCAAGGTGATTCACCTTTGAAATGACCCATGAAATCACTCTGATACCATGGAAAAGAAGAAAATGATGAAACTTTATTTAATGAGTTGTGCGTTACAATGAGGCTTAAAACTTATTTATACAAAGGTAAAATGTTACAAAATAAAAAATACAATCAATAGAAATAATTACTAAATCAATTCCTATAATCAACTATATCAATATCTAATATTCTCTAAATTAATATAAAATCAATCTAGAATATTACTTGAATATTACAAGAATAATATCATCAATCTAGAATATTACCAAAATATTACTAGAATGTCATTGATAGTGGAAACGAACCAAAAAAAAAGTGAAAGGTAGAAGGGAAAATGTGAGACCAAAACTGTTTTCTTCTCTTGTTGTCTTTTTGTTTTCTTCTTTTTTTTTTTCGGCATGCTACAACTTGTGTTTGGGAAACTCATAGCTCACAATATTCTTCAACAGAAAAATAAAGTTGCTAAAATGGAGTATGAAAATTTGCTATGACAAGGAGTGGTTTAAAGTTTAGGCTTTGTTGTTTTTTACTTATGGTCTTCACATAAAGATTGTTTGCCAAGGCCTTTAAACTTAAGCTTTTGCATGTTTTGATTTTCTAGGTTCTCTTTTTTCTACATAAAATTGGTTGATTGAAGCTAAAGCACCATGGGTTGTCGGTTTTGTATACACGAAAGTTCATATTTCATTTGGTGTATGAAGATCATAAGTAAATGGTGACATTTTAAGGAAAGGCACATGAAAAAAAAAATTAAATGAAAATTGCAGGCTTTTTTTAATGAAAATGAAAAATGAAGAAAAAAGAAAAACAATAATTTTTGTAAAAATTAATAATAATAAAAAATACAATAAAACTTTTGGTCTTCTGAATGTTTAAATATGCCTTTTTACATTATTATTATTATTAGTATGATTATTATTATAGGATTATTTCAACTTATGTTTGATTTTGATTACTCAATAACATGGTTTATACATCAGCCTTTTAATTAGCATGCTTATGTCATTTTTATTCTTAGATGGTTTTTTTTAATTTAAATTTAAAAATAATATAAAAAGAAAAAATAGACCAAATAATTTCTTAAAAAGGAAAAGTTTTTTCTTTTCCCTACCTAGATGTTGAAGGGAGATCAAAATTATGTTCTAAAAATTAATTTTCCCTAAATGTTGGGGAATTATTAAATAATAAAATAAAATAACAAAAAGATTAACAAATAATAATTATAAAATTTTAATAAAAAGAAAAATATAAAATATAAAATTTTTTTTTTTAGAAAAACTTATAAAAAACAAGTTTATACTGAAAAATATATAAAAATGAATTTTTGAAAATAATAAAAGTAAGCTTGTTCTGAAAGTTGGCCTAGATGTTGAAAATTTTTAGAGAGGTTTGTAAATTTTTAAAAATCCTAAAATTAAAACCCTAGATGAACCCCTAAATTCGAAACTCTAAGATCAAAACCTTGAAATCAAAACTCTAAGCAAAAACTTAAAACCCTAAACATACCCGAAACCCCAAAATATTCTTAAATTTTTAAAGATTTGTATGAAAATCTTTCATGAAAGAATTTGTTCTTGAATATCGCCTAAATGATGGGTATTTAAGAAATTTTATTTAATTAAAAATTTTCATATATTTTTGCATCCTAAAATATTTTTTTATATAAAAAACATAAATAATTAAGAATAATAAATGGGATTTTAAATATAAATAGTCACACCCAAATTCTACTTAGAAGTTAGAGAGTTCAGATGGTGTCAATATGTTTGAAAATTCAATTCCTAAATTAGTATTTTATCATCGTTTGCATATGTCTCATTTTTAGATTACTGTGTACATTTATAATGCATATATATGTTTATTCTAATTATTAATGTTTAATATTAATTATATCATTTCTTTGTTTTTTACTACATAAAAAGTTTCTTAAAAAATAGTTTTAAACAAATAAAATTGAAATAGCATTCCATGAAATATAATTATTAGTACTCTGCCTAGATATTTGAGAGTTACCAATAATTATTATTTGTAAAGAAAGTTATTTTATTATTTTGAAAAGGAATGTTGCGATAAATTTTTTATGAAATGGGTATACTTGAATTCTGCTTTTATGTTAGAGAATTTGAAGGTATCTCTTTAATATAAAGATTTTCATAATATTCCTAGATAAAAACTTTTACTTGCTTTTCTTTTTGAACAAATGAAGAGAATTATAATTAAATTTCATATAAAAACCACATTTGTCTAAAATTATAAATTGTGCATGATCTATTGGTACCAATTTTATGAGTGCTGTGGGATGCTAATCCTTCTCTATGCATAATTGACTCTTGAACCTAATCATATTTTCGTGGACTAAAATTATCTTTTTAATAACCTATTTTATTATTTTATTAAAAAGATAAAATTTTTTATGGCCAATCACATTTTAAAAAAGATTGGTGGCAACTCTCTATGTCTTTACAATTTTAAGTTTTTACATATAGCAATTGAGTCTTTGGATCGATATGTTATTATAGTAGTTGGCAGAATTGAAATAGATGTTGGCAAGGTTGACTAAGGGAAAAGGATTGTCGAGACACATGGGACAAGGGAAGAAATGATTCTGGAAGAACCAATGTATGCAGGATTCACTTATCCCTATGACTAGAATTCCCGTATGCCACAAGCATCCCTAGCAACCCATTAACTTTATATTGACACTTCTACCAAGTTGTCCTCAATTCAAATAAATGTCAATCCTAGACTTACTCCTTATAACCCCATTACCATGCCTAATGAAGATGATCCTAGAGAATAGGAGAAACAAAAAAAAAATGTTAGATCTGTCGAGAGATGTAGAAATGAAGGATAAATACGACTTGATTAAAAATAGGTTAAAAGCAATAAAAGGGCAAAATGTTTATGGGAGTGTTGATACTAGTAAACTGAGTCTAGTGCCTGATCTTGTCATTCTATCAAAGGTTAAAGTCCCAGAATTTGAAAAATATGATGGAACAAAATGCCCCTAAACACATATCACCATAAATTGTTGGAAGATGACAAGCTATGCTCATAATGACAAATTGTTGATCCACTATTTTTAAGATAGTCTCATTGGATTTGCAGTAAAATGATACATCCAATTAGATTGAAGCAAGATTCACTCTTAGAAGGAATTGGCTAGGGCCTTCATAGCATAATAAAAGCACGTGTTGATATGGTATCAGATAGGTTAACTTTACAGAATATGGAAAAAAAGTCTGATGAGACCTTCAATGAGTATGCCTATAGATGGAAAGATTTTGCAACCTTCAATGGTTGTACTTAGGTTGCAAAATCTTTCCATCTATAGGCATACTCATTGAAGGTCTCATCAGACTTTTTTTCCATATTCTGTAAAGTTAACCTATCTGATACCATATCTTGTTTGTCAATTATCTTGTTTGTCAATACCTTTCAAGCCTCATACTTTGATAAGCTCATTGGTCACATCATGAAAAATTTTACTGATGTAGTGGTTATCGGGGAAATAATAAAAATGCAATTAAGAATAGTAAGCTTAGGGAATAGGAAACTACTAATATAAAGTAGGATGATGAACATAAAGCTCAGGTTGTAAGCCATTAGGGGCAACAATTTGGAAATTTCACTCCACCTTGTCATTACCCAGTATATCAAGCTCATGAGGCATCAGCCCACTATCCCTATCAGCCAACACCAATAACAAATTTTCAGCCAATATCTATTCCCCAAAAACTTGCTTATATACCAAGCCCAAGCACTACATCCACTATCAAACCTATGAATCTTTTATTTCGAAGCAATTGAATTATTAAATATTTATTTTCACTCAATTCGTTATACATATATTTTCATTCAATTAAACCATCAATTGACAAAAACACTTAACCATTTTTCTTTTAATAAAAGCTCAATTGATGAAAATAGATGTTTGAAGATTTAATAATTATATAAAAAAAGAATTTGAATGATTATTAAATTTAAGTTCAAGAGTTTTTTTTACACTTTTGTCCTAAATTTATTAGCATTAATTGGATAGTGTTGCTATTTTAAAACAAAACAAAATTTCTGATTCCATTTGTTTAATGCAATATTTAATTCATAAGTAGGCATGAAACTTGTTGCTTAATTAGTTAATTAATTAATGACATATTACCATGATATATAGTTGTCAAAATTTACCTTACCAAACAAGATAATTATGTTCTTATGTAAAAGTTTAGATGAGAAAAAAAAAGATGAATAAGTCAAGAAAGGGATATAAGAAAATCGAATTTCTTATCTACCAATTTCCAAAGAAAAATTAATATAGTAGACTACACAATAAAAAATAATAATTCTCTTCTATTTCATAAGTCCCGTTCAGTTTATCATAAGATTCGAACATGTAATTACCAAAATAAGATCTTATACATTTTCATTATTTCTTTGGAGATACATGTAATTACCAAAATAAAATCTTATATTTCTTTGGAGATTTTTGTTTTTCGTTTGACATGTTGTATACATTAGTTAATTTTTGTCATATCAACTTCAAATTATGCGACTATAATTTTACACATTTTGACTTACACAATTAAAACTCATCAACTTGTTACAAAATTTGAATCTAAGATTTTTAAAATGAAATCTCAATTTCTATCTATACATATGGTTTAATTAATATCTTGATCATATAATTTCAAAATTTGTAAATATAGAACCTACGTTGGTCTTATATGCGTTGTTTATAAGGTTGCTAACTTTGGGGCCTTGTGAAATTATTTTAGCATTTAAAACAACAAATAGTTAAATGGGTACACTTTTTTTTCTAGAATTTAATTAAGAAACGAAGAATTATTATTATTATTTTTTGGCTGATGAAGATATGGCTAATTAGCTATCACTTTCATCAAAGAAAATAAAAAAGTATAACTATCTCAAAAAATTTATAAAATTGGAAAGTTTAAGGCTAATAACTAAATAATTATATGCCACAATTATGAACAAGAAACATGATGCATATAAAAATAGGAAAATTTTAATCAGTGTCTAATGATTTTACTTAAGTGATATTTAAAAAAATTATTTATGGTTAATAATTAATATTGTTTTAATTTAATGAAACTTGTCGATTAAATGTAAAATTAATTTAAAAATAATATTTTAGTATTTATATATAAAACCTGTCAATCGAATCATAAAAAAAATTAAGAAAAAAATTCTATTTAATTTGAAGCAGCTGGTACTGCAAGGAAACGTGATGAATGCTAAACATTGTGGCATGATGACATGTTGTTGTATGGTAATATAATACTTCCAAATTATATGAAAGAATGGTTATCTGTCTAATCTTAGACCATTCAATAATTTCATTTCACTATTATATTTCTTTTACTTATTTTATTTTATATTTTCCATTTTTTTGGGCCACTCATAAGCAAATTCAAGCAAGCCATCCATAGCTAGCTGTTGAGTGTGAATAGAAAGAGAAAGAAATGAAGAGAGAGCATTGTAAATACTTATTAAGTCTTCGCCGGTGGGTATCTCAATCTCATGTTGGGCAACCAGATTCGTTTGCTGGAATCCAATAAACTTAGGCATATCTGAACTCATGACTCATCACTTGTTTGATTTTACATTGTAAATTTTTTTTAATTTTTAGATTAAGATTTTTCTTGTGAAAAAATTTATGAGAATAATAATAACAGTAAATTACGTTTTGAATTTGGAACCATATATATTAATTATAGATTTTAAAATAAAATGTTAATTATAATTTATGTATCTAGCTCAAAAATCAATATCAAAATATATATTATTCAATCGCAAAAAGATAAAATTTTCAGAAACCATAAGGAAATGTTACCATTATTAACATATCATAGAACTGGCAGCAGGTGGTTGCAACAAATTTTTTAAACAAAAGGAAGGCATAGATTATTTTGATACATATGCTCCAATAGCTAGAATAACATCCATTAGAGTTCTTATAGCTTTGGCTTCCATTTATAAATTACATGTGCATCAAATGGATGTTAAAATGACCATTTTAAATGGTGGCTTAAAGGAAGAAGTATTCATGGAACAACCAAAAGGTTTTATTCTTCCATATAATGAGAATAAAGTTTGTAAATTAATTAAGTCACTTTATGAGGTAAAGCAAGCTCCTAAACAATGGCATGAAAACTTTGATTCAACCATAGTAGCTAATGGTTTTAAACATAATGAAATGGATAATTGCATTTACTCAAAATTCACTAAAAAATATAAAGTTATAATATGTCTCTATGTGGATGATATGCTAATTTTTAGTAGTAATATGATTGGCATAAATGAAACCAAAAGGTATCTGATTTCTAATTTCAAAATGAAAGATTTAAATGAAGTTGTTGTTATTTTAGGAATTAAAGTTAAGAGATATAACAATGGTTTCGTACTTAATCAAAGTCATTATATTGTGAAACTGATTAATAAATTAAAGTATCTTAATATAAAAGAAGCCAATATTCAATATGATACAAGTATCAAATTAACAGAAAATCAAGGTTATGTAATTGCATTACTTGAATAGGCTAGTGCTATTGGAAGTGTTATGTATGCTATGCATTGTACTGGGCTAGATATAGCTTTTGTTGT
Source organism: Durio zibethinus (assembly GCF_047325235.1). Taxonomy (NCBI): domain Eukaryota; kingdom Viridiplantae; phylum Streptophyta; class Magnoliopsida; order Malvales; family Malvaceae; genus Durio; species Durio zibethinus. The sequence continues at coordinate 16,683,529 of NC_143175.1, forward strand.
TTCCAAGTTTTTAAGATATACAAGTAAGCCTAGTTTAAGTTATTAGAAAGCCATAGGAAAAGTTCTAGGTTATCTTAAAAGAACAAAAGATTTTGGCTTATTTTATTTTAAAGTTGTTCTAGAAGGATATTCAGATGTAAGTTGGATCACTAGTATAAGTGACAATAAATCTACTTCAGGATGGATGTTTACTCTTAGAGGTGGTGCAATTAGTTGGGCATCCAAGAAACAAACTTGCATTTTATATTCAACTATGGAATCTAAATCTATAGCTTTAGCTACAGCAGGCAAAGAAGCTGAATGGCTAAAAAATTTATTAATGGATATAGAGTTGTGGCCACAACTAATGATACCATTTCCTTGTACTGTGATAGTGAAGCTACTATGTCTAGAGCTTATAATAAAATTTATAAAGAAAAATCTAGACATATTAGTCTAAGACATGATTATATCAGAGAATTGATAAAAAAATGAGAGTTAAATTTGCTAACAACTTAGCAGATCCTCTTACCAAGGCGTTGCCTAAAAATTTGGTAAGAAACACCTCAAGTGGAATGGGTTTAAAAATCCTTTTAAACACTAATAATAAGAACCTAACTTTGAATTAGTAACCTCTAATTGTAAAGTTTAATAGGTAACAACAAGTTATTGTTATGCGTCGTAAACACTAGTTAACCCATTCTAAATATTTGGAATACTAGTGTAAGCCATTGCATAAATGGAGGATAAAATTGAACTCTTAATGGAGTTTATAATTAAATGTCTATAGCAACGGAGACATAAACAAGAAACTCCACCTATATAAACATAGATGTGGTGCCGCTTCAACAAGAAAATTGGAAACTTTCTTGTAAATGTTTATGAATAAGGATAAGCACATGGCTATAATAGTGCTAAAGCGGTTATAAACCTCTAACAAAATATTAAATAAGCATTATGTGTGTTATATATTTAATTTTAACACTATGAGTTGAGGTTTAATCTGCGAACACCATTAACTTTTTTAAAATTCTAAGGTATATACACTAATTGAAAGTTTAAATTGAAAGATACCTTCTTGTATTCATAATATTTATTTGTGTGAAAGATTAAAGATTAAGCACCAACATTCCAAATTAGTGAGGGATTGTTGGTAGTTTAGAATGTTGTGTATCCCACATTGAGTGGAAAGATCATTTATATGTCGTTTAAAAGAAATTAATTATGTTATTTAAGTAACTGAACTAAGTGTTGGAGTGGGCCAAGTCATTTAAGCTTGCTAGGAGCTTTCCTAGTGGGTCGAATAATTTTAAAAATTAAAGATAGACACTTGAGCACTTAGGGTACTTGGGCATATTTAGAAAATAGATTTAATTTTTAAATCTTTTATTATTTTTTATTTCAGAATATTCCTAATTTTGAATAAACATATTTAAACAGAGAAAAACATGATGGTCCAAATGGTTCGAGTAAACATATCTGAGTAAAAAAATATAATTATTTAAATAAAGTTTATTTAAACAAGAAAACATGACTATACAAAATGTCATAACCTTTTGAATTGGTTTGATTGGTTACTGTTTATTCATTATAAATAGATATTTTTGCCTAACTAATTTCACTACTTTTGATTTAGAGAGTTTTTTAAGGCTTTGTTGTATCTTATAGGCATAATTGCCTTTAAGATAGTATTCTTCACGCTTCAAAGTCATGTTTCTTTTTTTTTTATTATTTTTGCTTTCTTAAAATTTAAAGATTTGTATGAAAACCTTTTATGAAATAATCTGTTCTTGAGTATCGCCTAGATGATGGGGTATTTAAGAAATTTTATTTCATTAAGAATTTTCATACATTTTCGCAACTTAAAATAAATTTGTTTTGTAAAAATAACAAATATAAAAATATAAAATAATAAAAATAATAATAACAAATTTTAAATATAAAAAGTTGTACCTAAACTCTACCTAGATGTTAAAGAGTTCAAGTGGTCTCTTTATATTTGAAGACTAGATTTCTAAATTAACATTTTATCTTCATTTGCATTCATTTCATTTTTTTAGATTAATGTGTACATTCATAATGCTCATATATGTTTATTCTATTTATTAATGTTAATATTAATTATATCATTTTCATTTTTTTACTGCATAAAAAGTTTATTAAAAAAAGTTTTAAACAAATAAAATTAAAATAACATTCTGTGAAATGTAAGTGTTGATATTTTGCCTAGATGTTAGAGAGTTACTAATAATTATCACTTACGAAGAATGTTATTTTATTATTTGTAAAAGGAATTTTGTGATGAATTTTTAATGAAAAGATTATCTTTGAATTTTGCCCGAAAAATTTGAAAATATTACATTAATCTAAATTTTCCTAATATTCATAAACAAAGTTTTTAGTTAATTGATCTTCTTTCTACAAGATAAAGAAAATTATAATTCAATTTCAGATAAGAATCATTTTTATCCTAAATTATAAATAGCGCATGATTAATTGGTACCAATTTTATGAGTGTTGTGAGCATGTTAATTCTTCCCTATATGTAACCGACTCCCTAACCCAATCTTATTATCGTAGACCAAAACTGTCTTTTTAATAAAGCTTTAAACCCATTTTATTGTTTTATTAAAAAAATAAAATTTTTGACTAATCAATCACACCCTAAAAATTAGTGATGACTCTCTGTATTTTTTCACGATCTTAAATTTTTATATCTAGTGTTCAAATCTCCAAATTGATATGTTATGACACAACACATTCACAATAAAATATTATTAGTTTTAATGATTGAAGAATACCTCAGATCTTAAGCTTCGTAGTACAGTTTGAGGTGTTGCAGGAGATTTTCTCTAAGGCACTTTGATGTAAGGAGCCTGTTCTACTTTCAAAGTAGGTGGAATGGAAATAAAAAAAGTTAGTAACATAAAAATGAATAAAAAATCATATTCATTATAAAATATACATCCACCCAAAACCCACATTAAAAAACACATTTTCATGTATAGATTATGGAAAAGAAGAAAAAATAGAAAAATTTAATTTATTTAAATTAAGTTTAATCAATCATTCATATTAAAAGTTTCAAAAAAATAAATAAATAAACCCAACAACTATTATACCCTAATCTTAAATCATAACAATGCAATTTAATTTTTTTTTCTACCAATAAATCTTCATAATATTTTTTGATTCAACACCTTAAAATTAAAAAAAAAATCCAAGTACATAAACTCATAATATTATTTAATATTATAAATTTTATCAACTTTTTATCAATACAATAATATCACAATATTTCAATAATTATTAATAAAATTTTTAAAAAATCAAATATAATTTTTTTCAAAACAAAATATAAATCTTATTCCACATCAAACCCAAATATAACATCAAATCAACATAAATTTTTTTAATTTCTATAATTATTGTTAAATTTAATAAATATATATATTAAATATAAAACATCCATCAAAACATATATAAATCTTAATGCACATCAAACCCAAATTAACTAACAAATCAATAGAAATCTTATATATCTAAAAGTTCATAAATCTATATTAAAAAAAAAACCCTACAAATCTCAACAATACTCAATAAATCAAAAAAAAAAAAAAATACTCAACAATACTAAAAAAAAAAACAAAAATTAACAATATTCAATAAAAAATCCAACAAAAATAAACAACAAGTTTAACCCAATAAAAACTCAACAAATATATGACAAAAAACCCCACAAATCTATAACAAAAAATTTAACAATAAACTCAACAAAAATACTAAACAAAAAACTTGAAAAAATGGAGAATTAAGTAAAAAGTTTACCAATTGACGGAGGGAGATACTAGCCAACTGACTACTTCTCATGGTAGGGAGAGAGGGAGACACAGTGGGAAAAGTGGGTGGGAGGGAGTGGAAGAGGGATAGGGGGATTAGGGGGGATTTTGGCTTTTCTCGATTATGAGAAGAAAGTTGAAATTTATTCAGATTTTCGACGGATTATCAATTTTGTAATTTTTTCTAAATTTTTTTTACCAACGAAAAATTTCGCTTGTAATTTTTGTGGTAAATGGTGCCAATTTTTTACTTACAGATTACTGATGAAATTAAATCCAACAGTAATCCATTAGTATTCCATTGGTGATGGTTTATTTTTTTTTCAACTACATTCTATCGATATTCCGTCAATCATTACCGATGAAAAAGATTCGTTGGTGATACCTGTCATTCTAGTAATGTAATTTCATTGAATTTTGAAAAAAAAAATAATAACAAAATAAATGATATTTGTCACTTGCATTAATAAAATATATATTCATTAAAATATATCAATTTCACTTTTTTTATTCAAAAAATAAATGAAATTAAAAGTATATAGCAGTAATATTCAATTAATAAAATTGAAAATTGTAGCCAAGTACAATAGTAACTGCTGTCCAAAAAACTTGTCGATAAAACAAACTAGACATTGAAAAGTAGATTCAAAATTGCAGACCGATGGGGAAAACAGAAAGGTATGCAACTATCTTCGTCAACAATCTTCCAAATGTAGCTCAGTGAAGATGGCTAGAAAAATATGTGGAAAGTTTGTTAGAGTTGTGGATACTTTCATACCCTAAAATAGAAGTCAAATGAGAAAAGGAATAGGGCTTGTCCAGCTTCCATCAATGGAGGATGCAAGAAGGGCGATAAGGAACCTGAATGGGGTGTGGTTTTTGAATAACAAAATCAAGGCCAACAATTCAAGTTTAATCCGAGAAGAGCTTTTTGGAGCAAAGTAGAAAAGCAAGAGGCTGAAGGAAGATTGAGGACTGAAGATGTAGGGAGACAGGCAGAAAGGTTGAGAGCAAACAATCGAGGTGGTGGCAGACGAGGTGACTATAGGGTCGAAAGATCCTATTTACAAGCTCTAGTGGAAGAAAATAGCAAGGATAAAGTAGAATCAGAAAGGATAAACTCCTAAACCCAAGTAGCATTGTGTGAGAAGGAGTGTAGAGGTACAGTTGATGAACATATATTACATTGGATGGAAAGGAGTTGGTGGGGAGGAGAAGTCATCATACTAATCCAGACCAGTTAAGGATAAGTAGAGAAGGACTGGTAGGATTCTATGTTAGAAAGTTACCTAGAGATGAATATATAATAACTTTTGAAGATAGAGTGAAATATAGAGAAATGAAAGCAAAAGTTTGGGAAAAATTGGTAAAATGGTTTACGAACATTGAAGAATGGTTGGAGAAGAAGGTAATGCATAGGAGAAGTACAAGGTTAGGGTGTTATGGGGTACCCATACATGCATGGACCGAGGAGACATTTATAAATATTGCAAACAAATAGGGAGAGGTGATCGGAGTGGATGAAGAGACGAAAAATTTTAAAACATTCATAAGAGGGCTTGTTAACATTATAACAGAGTCAATGGTGAGAATTGAAGAAGTTATCCAATTAAAGGTGGGGGAGCTAATTTTTTTAGTAAGAATAATGGAATTGGATGTGATGCATGAGAAAAGTTCTTTTGAGCAAGAGCACGATGCATAAGGTAGTAATCGGTGTTCGACGAGCATTAGACAAGGAAGAGAAGAAGAGGTGAAAGGAAACAAAGAGGCTAGCTTAACCGAAAACCTGAAAGGCTGCAAGCATGCAGGGAACAAGCCACAACAACTATCTAGTGATCTGGGAGAGAGCGTTGTAAAGAGTAACAAAATTATGGAAAAGATGGAGCAGTAGAAGGGAAGACGTTACGAGTCTGGAATAAGAGCGGAACATTAAGATGAAACTATAGGTGGAGAATTAATGCAATCATTGAGCAACCATTTGATAGTGGAGAGAGAGAGTAAGTAGGGGAAGTAGGACGATCACGAGTTGGAAGTAGAAATGGGTCATCGGAGAGAAGAACTTGTTGGAAAATGGAGAGAGGCCATGTTATAAAGTATAAAGGATATGGGACTTGACCACTGCGTGACTGAAGAAATTCAGCCTGGTGTGGAAGGTGGCCCATCAAGAATAGAGGAAACACAAGATCTGGTCCAGTTTAAAAATGGAATGGTTGGATTGTGAAAAGATAGAGAATACAACCCAAAAGATATAAAAGAGTTAGGAGAAAGGGAAGAGATCACAAAGAGAGTCAAGATATAGAAAAAGAGGAAAAAATGGAAACTTTATGAGGAAATAAAGGATAAGCTGATGAGAAGAACGATTGAGAAAGGAAAAAAAAAGGGCACAAAAGCTCAAAAAATGGGGGAGAAAGGCATGGACAGGGAACATGGAAGAATTGATGGTGAACAAGTTCATTTTTTATGGAGACTTCAGAAGCAGAAATAGAATTATACGCATTAGAGAGGAAAGAGAAAAATGACTGAAGAAAGAAGAAGCAGTTGGAAAGTGGCAAAGTATTTGGGTATCGTCACAAAAGGTAATGAAGAACTGTAATTAAAAAATTATGTATAAAGAAAGGAATTGGGGAAAAAAGGAACTTAGCTATGTGATAAAAAATAGGGGAGCTTTTGTTAAAAGTAGGAAGTATTAATTATGCTTGATTAGGGTGTTTGTTGTTAATATGGGACAACTAGTTTTTTAAGATGGATGCAGTAATGGTAGAGAATAACTACATTTGGTGAAAGGATGTTGGCTGTCTCAGTGCTTGATTGTGTCATAGTGAATGTCTATGCTCCAAGTAACTAGGGGGACAAGAAGAAGTTATAGGATGAATTGATTGAAGTAAAAGAGGCAATGAGGAGTAACTAGTGTGTGGCGGGAGATTTTAATACGATCAGAAGTGCAGAAAAAAGAGGATTTTGTGCTATGGATGAAGCGGTATTGAGGACTGAATGATTTCATTCACAAGGGTGAATTTATTGATTTATCTCTAAATGACAAAAAATTTACATGGTATGGTGGGGATCGAAGTGAAGTAGATTGGATTGATTTCTATTGTCATCAGAGTGGATAATGAGATTTGAGGAGATAACTCAGGGAGGGTTAAGGACGGCACTGTCAGACCATTGCCTGGTGTTGTTAGAGTTGAAAAAAGTAGATTGGGGACCAAGGCCTTTTTAAGTTTTTACATTGCTGGATGCACAGTAAGGAGTTTGAGAGGGTGGTCACAGAAAAATGAAAGTCCTACAGGCTTGAAGGAACACCGGGATTCAGATTAAGGGTGAAATTAAGCCGACTAAAAAGTTTCCTTAAAAGTTGGAATAGAGAAGTGTTTGGACTGGTGGACAGTAAAATTAGAAGGTTTGGATGTAATATGGAATGACAAGGAGTTAACAGAGGAAGAAGTCAAATCAAACAAGAAGGCTATGCAGTTATTGTGGGAGGCACACAAAAACAAAGAATCAATATGGAAGCTTACAAAATTTTATCGATACCTAAGGTGGCCAGTCCATCAACACTAATGGAATATGGACCGATCAGTTTGATTAATTCCATCTACAAATTTTAGCAAAGATTTTATCCAATAAACTGAAGAATTTGATGGACAGAGTAGTAAGTGACGCACAAAGTGCGTTCATAGAAGGAAGACAAATCATGGATGGACTTATACGGGCAAATGAAGTGATACATGGTATGAGAAAGAGGATAGTAAATAATGGGGGAATAGTACTAAAGCTGGACTCTGAAAAGGCGTATGATTTTCTGGATTGGAATTTTCTACTATCAATAATGGAAAAGATGGGTTTTGAAGTAAAATGGAGGTGCCGGATAAAGGAATGTATTTCTACTGTTAGAGTATCTATGTTAGTTAATGGTGCTCCAACATCATAGTTTCCAATCAAAAGGGGCTCAGACGGGGATCCCTCGCCCCTTTTTCTGTTTATACTAGCAGTAGAGGTGCTGCATAAACTATTAGAGAAAGCACAGGTTGATCAAAGGTATTTAGGTGACAGAATCTGCTCTTAGAATTTCTAATTTACAGTTCGCCGAGGATACAGTGGTATTCATGGAAGTGGAAGACGATCATGGGAGGAACATTAAGAGGATATTGAGGAGTTTTGAAATTATCTCAGGTCTGCGAATCAACTACAACAAAATGAAAGTGTTTCCGGTGGGAGTGGAGGAAACTGAGGCTCAACGAATAGCAAACACCCTGCAAGCGAGACAAGCACTATTCTATTCCTGTACTTAGATGTACCCCTAGGAGCCAATCTTAGGAGTACTCAGACATGGGAACAAGTAGTGGAGAGGGTGAAACAAAGGCTGGCACTTTGGCAGAGAAAGTACCTATCATTTGCAGTTATAGTAACTTTAATAAAGTCAGTTTTAAATTCATTGCCATTGTATTATTTCTCTATCTTTAAAGCACCAATGGGAGTGATAAGTAAGCTAGAAAAATTAAGGAGATTGTTTTTGTGGGTTGGAAGGGAAGAAAAAAGGAAGATGGCAAGGGTGAGATGGAAAACTATTTGTAAACCAAAGAGATATGGAGGATTAGGGATTTCAAATATTGTCAATAAAAACATAGCTTTGCTGGGAAAATGGTGGTAGAGATATTGGGTAGAGAGAGAAGCGCTTTGGAAAAGACTTATAGAGGTTAAGTATGGTAGTGGGGTGCTATAGTGGATACCAAATGAGAGATAGGTTCAGAATCTGTCACGCGCAAGGAAAAGTGTAGTAAGTTTGAGGAATGAGGAAGGAGAGAATAATATGATCGGGATCGAAGGATGCAGATGGATTGTGGGGAATGAAAATAATATACCATTTTGGCTGGATAAATGGGTAGGTGATAAACCGTTGAAAGATAGGTTTCCAAGATTATTCACATTAGCAACAGATAAGGAGTGTAAAGTAGGTGTTCAATAAAGAGGTAGGGCAGTGGAACATTTGGATGAGAAGGCCACTGTTTGAATGGGAAAATGTGGCCTGGAATAACTTACTGGATACAATAAAGGATGTAGATATTAGAGTTGAGGATGGAGACAGGTTGATCTATGAAGCTGATTAAAGAGGAAAGTATTTGGTGAAGCAAGTGGTGAAGTTGCTAGATGGCTCTTGGAGAAACGATGATCAACAGGTTTGTTGTAATGCAATTTGGAAATTTATGGTGCCTCCAAAGGTACAGAACTTTCTATAGTTAGCTTTACGAAAAGAAATCCCATCCAAAAGCTTTTTACGATCTAAGGTGTAAACATAGGAGGGGATCAATGTAAATGCCAATGGTGTAGAAGCTGCGAGAAGGATAGTGCACACATTCTTTTGTTATGCCAAATCTCATGGGCTGTATGGGGGTTGGTTTCAAAATGATGGGGATTGAGTTAGATAATTCCAGGAGGAGTTGAGGAGATGTTGAGGCAATGTGTAGGAATTCCACTTGGTGGAAAAATAAAAAGGAGATGGATTGCGGTGTATGGTGCGAGCTTTTGGTTTATTTGGTTGGCTAGGAATGGGATTGTGCTTCAAAACAAAAAATGGGAAGGGTAAAAGGTTCTTTTTCTAATTAAACTAAGGTCTCTATTATGGATGAAAGCAAATGGAAATAGGAGGAGAAATTAAGGAAACAGATCGGTGGGGAGAACCTACAAAAGAAAACATTACGGAAATGAGTCTATGGAGTAGGGAAGGAGTGTAATGGAAATGTTCAAGAGAAAATGTGCTAAAGTTCAACGTCGACAGTTCGGCAAAGGGGAAGCCTAGCCCTGCAGGTTGTGGAGAGGTGCTTAGAGATGCAGGTGGTAATATTAGAGGTATTTTCTATGGCCCATTAGGGATTCATGATTCCAACACAGCAAAACTAGAGGCTGTCAAAACAGCTCTACAAATTTTTGCAGGATCCCCATGGTGCAACCAAAAGGCACTGGTTATAAAGTCAAACTCAAAGGTAGTGATAAATTCAGTCCTAAAGAAGTAAAACAGGCCATAGAGGCAATGGAAAGAACTTGAGGAGATTGATCGGCTAAGACAAGTAATAGGACAAGTTGATTTTGTGTATGTTTATAGAGAGGCTAATAGTTTTGCTGAGTCGTTGGTAAAGATAAGAGTGAATTCATCAGCCTTTTTCCAGACCTGCCTGTGAATGAGTTTTAAATATACTATCATGTTATTCTTGTTTTAGTTGTTGGTGTTGAAAGGAAAGTTAAGTTTAGGTGTTATTACTACTAGAAAACTCCACCAGTTTTCATGGTAGTTGTAGATACTGAATTTTATCCAGAACATTTTAATACAGTAGACTCAAACTCATTTTTGAATGTGGGATGGAACCATTAATTTAGGTCCATTACATAGACCATTTTAAAACCCCAATTAAGGACCCAATTATAAATTTGATTCGTGGCCCAATTATGACCCATTCAAGGCCCAATAGGTAACTCATTTTTAAAGGCCCATTTTAAAAGCCTAAACAAAGCTCATTTTACAACTTAAAAAAAGGCCCAAAGATAGCCTATTACTTGACCCAATTCACAACCAAATATGGCCCATTTATAGACCCAAAGTTGTTTTATTTATAGACCAAATATGATCCTTATGCAAGGAGCCCAAGCAAAGGCTTGCTTAATTCTGTTCATATGAGTACATGTAAGACAAAAAGGGGGACATTCAATTGAGAAGAAGGAATTAGTTGGGGAGACAAAGAAAATAGAAGCCAGTAAGCTACCTATAGAGGAAAAAACAAAAGTGAGTTAGTGGCTTACAAGATAGTGGGGTGGAAGAGGAAAAAACAAAAAATGGAAGAACTTGGAGGGCAAATAAAAAGGGTTGCTGAAGAGTTTTAAATAAGGGATTTTAAGAAAAAATGAAGGTCATTTAACAAAGGAAAAAACAAAAACAAACAAAGCTAGCATAAAAAGGAAAGGAAAACCTTACCAAAAAAAGGGGAATGGAAGAACTTGGAGGGCAAGTAAAAGGACCAGTGGATAGTTTTAAAATGGGGGAAGCTAAAAAAAAAATAGAGGTCTTTTAACAAAGGAAAAAACAAAATAGAACAAACCAAGTGTAAAAGGAAAAGAAAACCTTACCAAGAAAGGAAGAGACCTTGTTGAAAAAGAAGAAGGCCAAAATTGCTAGGAAATTAGAAAAATGTGGCTCATTTTACTCTCTTTCAAGTAGTTCACATGCATAACTTCACTTTCATATTTTTTTTAGCTTTGATATGCTTATTCATGTAAAGTTTATGACATAAATGGTTGTCATGTTCCTTGCACGGGTTTTTCTAAGCATAAAAAACCTATTTTTCTACCTATAAAGAATTAAAGTGGCCAAAAATGGAAGGATTGTCCCGTCTAAGTTCATGAAATAGTTTGCAGACTTGGTTATATGGTAAAGGCCTTGCATCCTATTGTTACATGCATACTAAAGCTTCAAACCCTTTTTTTAACAATTTTTTTTTTTTTGGAATATAAAAGGCTTTCTAGTTTAAAGAATAAACAAATGTCTAAAAAGGTTTTGAGTTAAAAAGCTTTGTTTCTTTTCAACAACTCTAATGCCAATTTCCTTTTTACAGCATAAGGCTCAGGTTCCTGTTATTATGAGTATTCCTTGACTGGTATTATCGTAACAGTTTTGGAGATCACTAGACGATTTGAAAAACAAAAAAAATGAAGTTACCACCAATCTTTTTTGGCTAGGTGTGATTGGTCACCTATTGAAACTTATCTTCTTAATAAAATTTTAAAACTAATTAAAATTTATTAAAAAGATAATTTTTTGGTCTACGAAATAGTTTGGATTCGAGAGTTGGTTACGCGTGGAGAAAGATTAGCAATCCCATAGTGTTTGTTTAAAACAGTACCAATTAATTATGTGTTATCGACTAAAATGGTCTAAATTTTGGTATTTAAAATTTACTTACCTGATTTTCTTTAAAAAAAAAAACATATTTTTATTTTTATTAAGCTTGAAAAATAAAAAATAACCTTATATTGAAAATTTCCTAAAAATATTCTAATACTCTAGCAATATTAAAAGAAACCCTCTCACCTAAGAAATTTTTAAAAATTGCTACTCAAAATTTTTAAAAATCCCATCCTCGATGGTTCATATTTATTTCCAACATTTCTTTTAAAAAAACATAAAATATGATATCTATAATTTTAAAGCAAATAGTATTTTCTGAAACTCATTTCTATGCCATTTATAAAACAAAAATAAAAAATCTACATCAAAAATTAATCTAAGTACTCTAATATATTGACGACATTTTAGATAAATTTTCTTACATTAAGATTCCTAAACAATCACTACTCGAATTTCTTTAGAATCTCATCTTTACATATTTTTCATTTATTTTTAAAAATTATTAAAAGTCATGTAATAATATAATTATCTACAAATATATTTATTTCTAAAAACACACTCTTGTTTATTAAAAAAAACTGTTCAAATTAAAGCAAATAATTAAGAAAAGAAAATTTTTCGTATTGAAAAGAAACTTCTAAATATTCCAATCCTTTGGTAATTTTTAGAAGATTTTTCTCATCTAAAAAATTCTGGAGAATCACTACTCGGACTTCTTAGAGTCCCATAATTAGAAATTCTCATTACATTAAAATCATGTAATAATATTATTATCTATGAACAAATTTATTTCAAAAAATTTATATTGTTATAAAAAACTACTCAAATTAAGAATAATGATAAAATGGAACTTTTTTGTATTGAAAAGAAACTTCTAAATATTCTAATACTTTGGCAATTTTTAGAAGACTTTTCTCACCTAGGGAATTCTTTGAAATCACTACTCGAACTTCTCGGAGTCCCATCATCGAAAATTTCTTTTGCATTTAAAAGTATATATTGCAAACAATCAAGTAGAACATGTATACAAAAAACATATATTGATTATTATGTTTTAATCCTCTTTACTTATTTCACAATTATGACTAAAATTTTTTTAAAATAACAAATGAAACAAGATCTTTTATTGAAAATTTTCTTAGATATCTCAATACTTTAGTAGTATTTCAGAAAAATTTCTCACCTAAGAATTTAATAGGAATCTCTACTCAAATTTCCTTAGAATCCCACCCTCTAAGATTTCGTTTACTTTTTTCTTTTCTCGTTTAACTATATTCTAATCTTAATCTTTAATTATACTAATTTCATTACTAAAAGAGTTATTACACATTATTATTAACATCTATCAAAATTTTAGAAGAATAAACAAATGAAACTTTTTTGTATTGAATATTTTTCTAAATACTCCATTACTTTGGTAATATTTTAGAAAAGTATTCTCACTTAGAGATTTTAAGGAAGTCCATCACTACTCGGACTTCCTTAAAATTGACTTCTTTAAAATCTCATCCTTAGAAATTTTTATTCGTGTTATTATTAACTCAAACATAGATTAAAGTATGAAATATTTAAATTAAAACAAACACAAGAATCTAACAATAAGAAAATTAAAAATATATAAAATTAAACTTGCAAGTAAACTTAAACAACATAAAAATATACATGTAGGCATGGTTAAACTTAAACATACATGAAAATAAGTCTCTTTAAGCTTTATAAATTTTATAAAATTATATTTATCATAAGATTCTAAGTGACAAAATGTCTACATTACTACTCTATTTTCATTATTATTCATGTCGAATCTAAAAGAAATATATAAGATTCAATTATGCCACCAACATAGTCCCACGCCATGGCCTTTCATGGATGTTTATATATAAATATATATATATATATATTTAATCATAAGGCAAACATCGTTTCATTACCAACACACATGAAATGCAATTGAAAGCAAGGTAAATGTAATAATGCCCCACCTGATGGCTCTTTATGCATATTCATTCCCTTGTTTGTCAAAATGGTGCACATGACTTAGATGCCAGGGATCCCTATGTAAAAATAAAAACCATGAGATAAAAAAGAAACCAATATATTTTTTACAAGAAACCAGGTGTGAAAGTGAAGCTTCAAGCTTTTATAATCCTCCATTAGCAACAGCTATGAAATAACAAGTTTATGATGGGATCCCATGTGAAGAAATGAGGAAGAAGCAAGCAAAACTCATAACATACCCGAAAAATGTGAAACAAACAAAAAAACAAGCTTTAAATCTTCCTTATATGATAAGCAATGAGACTAGTTTGCTTAAAAAACTTCCTTTTTGACTTGAACCTTTTTTCTTTGAAACCTATATAAAACTAGTTTCTTTTTTTTTACGTCAAAACCTCTTGTTTTTCCTTACTTAAGCCTAGCAAAGCTGTTTACTTTTCCATGAAACAAAGCATGAATTCCTAACTGAATATAAACTCTATATGCACTTAATACATTAAGCAAACACATGAAGCTAAAAGGGAAAAGAAAGAATACTCATGTTCCCTGCTTTTTTTCATTTTGGTCAACTTTTCTATCTTAGTTTTTCTTTGGTTTTCTTTGTTTTGGTCCTTCTTCTCCATCAATTTTTGCTTCCTTTGCCCTTTTTTCCTTTTTGATTTCCTTTTATTGAGTTTTTCCTAGCTGTAGGACCTCATTTTCTTTCTTCTTGCCCTTTTCTTTCGGTAGAATCTTCTATTTTTTCCTTTCTTTTTCACTTTATCTATTCGGCTAGCCTTCTATTTTTTTTCTAGCAGCCTCTTTCCCTCTTTTTTTTTTATGTGTTTGGCTCCCTTTTAGCTAGCACCCCCTCCATTTTTTCAACTCCTTCTAGCCTCTTTAAAAGTCAGCCACTTCAAAAAAAATCTCATTGTTGGTGAATATAAACCCTTGGATGAAGGGTCAAAGCTTGTCCTTTTATTCTTTTCAAAGAATCACCTTTAGCCATTGGATCAAGATCAATAAAAGATTCAATGGTCCATATTATTCACTACAAAGGTTGAATTTTTATATCTTCCAAACATATGAAAAGACCATTTTACCCCTATTACAAAATTTTTGGTATTTATGCCATTTTCTTAAATATCAATGTTCCTATACTCATTTTTGGGATTTTAAAACACCAAAAATCATGAAATATTATGAAATTGAGATCTAAAAAGTTTCATGAAAATCCAAGCTCGAAAGGTCAAATTACGAAAATACCCCTTTAGAGATATTTTGATAATTTCACACCTTTCGAGATACTACTGTGTTTTCAAATGCACTGAAAAACATGAAATATTATAAAATAAAGATATAAAAAGTTTCATAAAAATCTAAGTTTGAGAAGGTCAAATTACGAAAATACATTTTAACGGTATTTTAATAATTTCACACTTATTAGGGTACGACTATAATTTTAAATAAACCAAAAATCATGAAATATTATGAAATTGATACTTGAAAAGTTTCATGAAAATTCAAGCTCAGTAATGTCAAATTACAAAAAATCCCATAAAAAGTATTTTAGTAATTTTGCACATCTCCTAATACAATAAAAAATTTTAATGTTTTAAAAATCACCAAATTTAATTTTAAACCACATTGATTCCATTTAGGCTTTGAATTTTGAAGGTAACCTAGGTTCTATTCATTTTGATCAAGTTTTGCATAATTTTGACCAAAGTTGACTTTGGGGTTTATCGTTTCATTTATTCTTTATTTTTCATACATCTACGTGAAAAAATATCATCCATATAAATCCTATGTGAAAAAATTTGACATTAACCATATGAGTTTCATTTTTTTTTGTTTATTAGGCATAAATATCGATGCATTTTATGGGGCTCTTTAAGTGGCCTTTTTATGGGCTTCAAATGAGCTTTATTCAACATGCTAAAATGTTTCGGATAAAATTATGTGTCTAAAGCTGACTCTCTTTGCATATTTTTTAGAATAAAAAATAATGCAAAGACATAGATAACAATTTTGTCCTGATGACGCTTTTAAGAGTTTTTTTTTGTTTTTGTTTTTGTTTTTATTTTTTTAATTTAATAAACTTGACTATTTGCAAACAAATTTAAATAAAAACTTATTAACTTTTGAAAATAAAATAAGAGATCATGCCAAAGGTCTTATAAATTTTAAAATCTTTGAATGCTCCTCCCAATCAGAGGCATTGAAACTTTAAAAATTTAAAATGGCTTACCCAAAGATCTTGGAGATTATGCCTGTAGGTCTTAAAAATCTCAAAATATTTGAATGCTCCTCCCAATCAAAGGCATTGAAACATTAAAATTTTAAAATGTTTTCAGAAATTATACTGAGAGGTCTTATAAATCTCAATATCTTTGAATGCTTCTCCCAATCAGAGGCATTGGAACTTTAAAAATTTTAAATGTTTTGCTCAAAAGTCTTGGAAATTATGCCCAGAAGTCTTAAAAATCTCGACATCTTTGAATGCTCCTCCCAATTAGAGGCATTGAGACTTTGAAAATTTATAATGTTTTGCTCAGAGGTCTTAGAGATTATGCTCAAAAGTTTTACAAATCTCGACATCTTTGAATGCTCTTCCAAATCTTGACATCTTTGAATGCTCTTCCAAATCTTGACATCTTTGAATGCTCCTCCCAATTAGAAGCATTGAAACTTTGAAAATTTATAATGTTGTGCTCAGAGGTCTTGGAGATTATGCCCGAAAGTTTGACAAATCTCAACATCTTTGAATGCTCTTCCCAATTTGAGGCATTGAGATTTTGAAAATTTAAAATGGTTTGCCCGAAAGTCTTGGAAATCTCAAAAATCTTTGGATGCTCCTCGTAATAGAGGTGTTGAAACTTTAAAAAATTAAAATGTTTTGCTCAAAAGTCTTGGAAATATATTTGGGTACCAGCTTAACTGGACTTAAGTCTTATCTTGTATCATATTTCTTCTTTTTTATTTTTCAACAATCCCTCTGCTTTTTGCAGATCATTTTTCTTTCAAGTTTTCAAACTCTTTTTATATTTTAATCTTCTGTCAAACTATTTTTTCTTTTTCTCATATTTTCATGATAGACTTTTTTTCTCTCTCTCTTTCTTCTTTGTTCTTTTTTTTTAATATTTATAAAGTTGATAAATGTAATCATGATATAAATTTCTATTATCATCAAATGATGCTAATGGAAATGTCGATGTGAATGCAAATGTCAATGCAAATGCTTGATGCAAATACAGATGACTTTTTAACAATGCAAATGACAATGGTCCTTTCATGCAAATGCCCTTACAAATAACTTTTTTTAGGATATAGATGCCATGATGTAGATTCCATGATGCAAATGCAAATTTCTTTCTTATAGTGTGAATGCAAATGTCTTATACAAGTGCAAATGCAAGTGATGCAAATGAAAATGTCTTTCTTATGATATAAATACAAGCGATGCAAATACAAGTGATGCAAATGCAAATGTCTTTTTTATGATGCATATGCAAGCGTGAATATAAGTGATGTAAGCGTGAATATAAGTGATGTAAGTGCAAATGTCCTTTTTTTGTGATACAGATGCCAGTGATGCAACTGCGAATACAAATGTCTTTGTCATAATACACATATAAGTTATGCAAATGCAAATGTCTTTTTTTTCTATGTAGATATGAATGCAAATATTTTCTCATGATGCACATACAAATGTAAATGCAAGTTATGCAAATACGAATGTCCTTTTTTGTGATGTAGATATAAGTGATGCAAATATGAATACAAATGTCTTTCTCGTGATGCACATATAAGTACAAATGCAAGTGATGCCAATGGGAATGTCTTTTTTTTTTTTATAATGCAGATATAAGTGATGAAAATGCCTTTTTCATGTTGCACACATAAGAACAAATGTGAGAGATGCAAATGCAAATGTCCTTTTTATTTTTGCAACATGCAGATTAAATGCATTTTGCAGTTGATACAAATTCAAAGACTTTTTTTTTTCATTTCATTTTTTTTATCTCATTTCTTTTCAAAAAATCTTTGTCCAAAATTTCAAGATTCACTTTTCCTCAAAAATTATCTCAATATCTTATACAAAAATGCTCAACTAATCTCTAGACTTTTCCAAAGTAATCACAAAATTGTCTCAGATAAAATGTTTTCGTAATCAATGAGAAAAACTAAAACACATAACTTTCAAATCACTTGTAAATTGATGATTACTATTTGGAATGCTTATAGATGGCATGATTGGCAATTCAATTTTTCACTAGTGGGCATATTTCAAAGAAGGCTTGATGATTGCTATTTGGAATATTTGTGGTAGGGTGATTGATATTTCAAATTTTTCATTGATGGGCATATTTTAAAGAAGGCTTAAAGAGGGTTGCAAATGTTTCTCTTAGGCTTACAAAAGAGATAATTTTTCTAAAATACTTTTCTTTTATTGAGAACATGATACTTCAATGTACATCAAAACTAATCAAAATTTTCCAAAGAAGATTTGGGAAGAAAAAAGGTTTGGTTTTTTATTTTCACACTTTGGTGAAATGTAAAGTCTTTAATGGGTACTGATCCTTTAAAAGGTTTTGCATTGTGACTTTTTATTCTAGATAGAACCTTGGAACTCTAAAATTCTTTTGGGGTCTCAAGAGTCGTTGTAGCTCTAAATTGCCTTTTTTGGGTTTTCACCAAAAAGCTATATTTTTTAACAATGAAGAACTTGGTAAAATCTTTAAAGACATAACTCTTTAATTCAAATGTCCACATTTGATTAGGATAGACTTTTCAAGGAACGGAATGTAGGCCAAGGTTTAGGGTTCTGAAAGAATGGATAAAAAGACATAAAATATATTATTCAAGGTAATTAAACCAAGGATCTTATGGAGCATTCTTTGGACGAAAAGCCATGTGTCTATCTTCTTTTTCTCTTTTTTTTTTTTTTTGGTTTTTACTTTTTTCATTAACACACCTTGCACTTAAAAAATTCAAAACTAATCTGAAAAAAGAAAACAATTTTTTCGAAAAGAGTTAACAGTCCAAACAAAAAATTATGTAATAAATGGGTATTTAAAAGATTCATGGTCATTTTTTAAAGAGAAAGCCTTTAATTTTAAGCCTTCATGCTTTATCTAATATGGACTTTTCAAATGTTGTAACGTAGGTTAAGGTTCAAGATTGTCAAAAAAAAAAGATAAAAAAGGCCAAAACAAGTATTTAAGGGTATTTAAAACCAAATATCATTTTCTCATTTAAAGGATGCACTCTAAGGTCTATTCCTTTTTGCTTTTCACCCATTCATTTTTCTTTTTCCTTTTTTTATTCTTTCTTTCCTTTCGTTTCATTTTTTTCTTTTCCCTTTTTTTTAACTAAGTGGATTTAAAACTTATTATGAACTTTCATATCGACCTTTTGCCCCAACATATGAGATTTCATTGAACATCCTCATTCTTAACCTTTAAATGTGTTCTTTTTTAGCCTTCAATGTGGAAGGTGATCCTTAGTTAGAGTTTATTTTGAAAGAATTCAATTGGGCTCAAAGGGGTAACAAGAGATAAATTTTTACATTTGTAAAAGGATATTGACAAATGGTCATTGTCATTTCAAGTATAAACATTTAAATTGAAGAGCAGTTCCCTTTAAGAAAATGATCTCGAAGAAAAGTTTTCATTTCAACAATTTTTTTTTAGCGTTTTCTATTTTGGGCCTTTTTTCTTGTCTTTTTTCTTGAATTTCTCAGGACTTTATTGGAATTTGTTTAAATTTCCTAAGTGTATGATGTCATAACTATTTTTTTTCATTTATCTCTTTTTTGCTTCTCTCTTTTTTTTTGGTTATTTGCTTTTTTGGCACATTTGACTTTATCTTTAGCAATTAACTTCTTGAAATTTTTTTTCTTGAAGCTTCATTCACTTTTTACCTCAGGCTCTCATTTTTTAGTGCATGTTAGACGTTCTCAATATTATACATTTTTTTTTAAGTTGGCTTTTGAAGATATCCTTATTTTGCCTCCTAATGCAAAAAAAAAAAAATGATCCTTGATCGGGGTTTATTTTGGGAACAATAAATTTAATAAGCTCAAAAAAGGTAGCAAGTGGATAATTTTTCTATAAGCAAAGGATAAAGAAAGATGACAATTCATCTTTTCAAACACAATCACTTAGTTAGAAGAGCAATGTATCTAAAGAAATATATAAAAAGCTTCTCTTTGTTTTTGTTTTCATTTTTATTTGTTTTTATTTTTTTATTTACAACCATCAATCATTTTTACGTGACTAATGCCCTATCTTATTTTCCTATTCAAGGTTCTTATGACGGTAAAAATCAGGTCATATGGGATATCCAAATTTTGATTGCACAGTTCATAAAAAGGCTCATTTTGGTTCCAAATTGTCTAGCATTTTGGTAAAAAAATGAAAAAGATATTAAGGCATGAAACAAATTGTCTTAGGTGAGAAAGAATTTTGCTTCTTTTAGTTGATGTGCCTTAAGACATGAAACAATAATTACTTGAAAAATAAAGTTTAGGCATCTTTTGTGTGTATGTCATCGAAAGAATTTAGATGGTTCAATAATATTGGCAAGATTTGATACACATTGAATTACCAATTAAAAATTTGAAAAAAATATCTTGTTTGGTTTTTGAAATTCAAAATAAATTTTCAAAAATGGTCTTTTTTTTTTCATTGCCCAAGAAATGATCATGGTTTCAATATATCAAATGATAGCACGATTCGCTAGAGGAAATTCACATCTGTTAAAGGATTATGAATGGTGAGTAAAATTATTCAAAAAGATTGAAACATAGGAGTGATTAAGGAAAAAGTGTCATAGTATTGGATGAGGTTTTTTTTTTTTTGAATAGTAATCACAAATTACTTCGAGATTCTCACCAAAGAATCGAAAATTTCCCTTTGAAAAAGCCTATAATTTTTATTTGATCCTAAAAACTGCTTATATAGGACTTTATTGCGAATCATTTTTTTTATGAAGTCTTTTTCATTTTATGATTTTGAAAATTAATTATGTGGGACTATTATTCAAACAAATGCATGAGATAAAATTTCATTGAAGGCATTCATTGTTTCTAAAATAAAGTTTAACAAGATTGATTTAAATAACTCCTAACGATACCATACATATGTCATAGATAAAACATTAAAGGTTCAAAAGAAAATCGTTCTATCTTGATCTTTCAGCACTTGAAACCTTTTTCCACATTTTAACTCTTCACATTTTGCAACTAGATAAAATCATCTTTCATTGTTCCATCAATTCTAAAGCTAGAATACTACTCTTAATAAGATCTTTAACTGTTTCCTTTAACTGTCTACATTTTTCAATTGAATGGCCAATTTTCCCCATATGATAATCACATCATAAATCTTTATCGATGAATTAGATGTTATTTTCAAAGGCATAAGAGTAAGGTATTGACCTTCTATTAGCAAAGGCAAAAGGTGAGAAATAAGAATTGAAAGTTTTTCTTGTTCATTTCTTTTCCTTTTTTAGATTTTTTGTTAGTCAGGTGGTAGGCTCAAATGTAGGGATAGATTGTGAATGGTCATTTAGGGATGTGGATTTGCTAGAAAACTTAGATATCGACTTGGTTGGCAAAGATATGGGCTTTGATAAATACTGCTTATGACCGAGAAATGGGGTTGATAAAAAGGATAAGAATTGCATGGGATAAAGTTCATGGTTAAATGCTCATTAAGTGTGATTGCTTGCACCCCTCCTTTATTGTTTTCCAATGAATTCCCTTTTTCAACATTAGTTGCATCATTCAACTTAATCCTACCATTCTTGATTGCATTTTCTATCATTTCCCTGATAGCCACCATGTCAGCAAAGTCATTGGAGATATTCCCAATCATTCTTTTGTAATAGATAGCATTCAGGGAATTGACAAACAAAATAGTGAGTTTTTTCTCAAACAGAAATGGTTATACTTAGACTGCCACATCTTTCCATCTATGTGCATATTCCTTAAAAGTTTTATTAGCTCTTTTTTTTATATTTTACAGTGACAACCTATCAGAAGCCATGTCTAACACATGCTTGCATTACACTAGGAAGGCCCTAGCCAAATCATTCCATGAGCAAATCTTACTTCGATCTAGCTAGGTATACCACCTTGTTACAGACTCAATGAGATTATCTTGAAAGTAATGGATCAACAACTTATCATCATAAGCGTGACTTGTCATCTTTTGATAGTACATAGTAATGTGTGTTGAAGAACATTTTGTTCCATCATACTTTTCAAAATCAAGAACTTTAAATTTTGACAAAATGATAAGATCAGGCACTAGACTAAGCTTGTTAGCATCAACACTTCTATATATATCATGGCCTTCAATTGCCTTCAATCTCTCTTCCAATAAATTATATTTGTCCTTCATCATCATTTAACCCAGTGGATCCATCACCCTTTTTATTTGTATCCATTATTTTGGATAATCTAAATTAGGCACATGAATAGAGTTGTAAGGAGTAAGCTTGGGATTGACATTTATCTGAAATAAAAGCAACTTGGTGGAAATATCAATATAAGGTTAATGAGTTACCGAAGATGCTGTGACATATAAAGGTCTTGAACATATGGATATGTGAACCTACGTAGACACAATAATGCTTCAACTATTGTTTTCTCATTTGCCCTATTTGTTTCAATGAATCCTTTTCCTTTTGTCAAACCTACCAACACCTATCTTAATTTTGCCAACTGTCTATCCATATTTTGTCATATTCCTATAATTGTTTCCTTGATCTCTCTTTGGGCCTTTTTCATTCTGTCCATCTGACATGCATTTTCATTTTCCATGATTCTAGTAAAGCTCAAGTGTTGTAAGTGCACAGACTTATCTTGTTTCCTAGGATGTTTTATCCTTGAACCTTTTATTGACTACCATAAGCTAGAAATGCATGGCATGAATTATATTCTCAAAAATATCTTTTTGCTTCAAAGGTTGGACAAAAGTATATTCACAATTATCATTCATTATCCTTACCTGGCATGAAAAACAATGAATTCAAACAAATGATGCATGATATGCAAGTCAAATTTATGATTATTGAATGAGCCAAATTCCCTCATATATTTAAATCGAGTATTTATAGATATTCTTCAGCCTCAAAAGTTTGGTGAAAGTGTATTTGCAACCATCATTCTTTCTCATAAACTCTTTTAGGAACACCATTATTAAAAATAAAACATAAACAAAGACATCCATTCATAAAACATTCAAAAGTTTTCCTTCATTCCCAAAAGTTTCAAGTTTATACATCAAGAACAATCCTAGGACAAGGGCCAAAAAGTGTTAGACTAGCTCTTACTCCCTTTTGCCTCGCCTAAGAAATCCAAAAGAAATGGATTATAATTGCTGGTAAGGATAACCCTTTACTTTAAGGCTTCTTCTGGTTTTTTTTATTCATTATCTCGACCAGTTTAACTATTGCCTATAACACTACTTGCTATCTCAATATGGATCGGTCAAGGATTTCTGTAAATGTTTAGCTTCATTTCAGCATTAAAACCTAAATATTTAACTTTCATCAGTCCTGGTACCTTATGTTTCAATGCCATGCAGTCTTTCAAAGAATGGCCCACAATGCCAAAATGATATTCACATAAGGCATTGGGGTTATACTATTTACGGAAAAGTAATTTGCGGTGTTCAACAGAGATAAGGACAATGAGGTAGTTTTTTATGAGCAGTGGTTATAACTCTATGTAGGACATAGGTATTGAATCAATAGGGGTTTTTCTTTTGGTGTTACGGGAGTTTCTTTGTTTTATGGTTCGTGTGCTTTGCTAAAAAAAATGGTGGTATAGTTGGTCTTAAAGTGAATTGAGAAACTCTAGGTCATAAATTGGGTTGAGAAAGTGGTGATATGATAGCATACTGAACAAATGGTTGTGAAATATAAAGTGGTGGACATGAATTCAAATGTGAAATTCTTGAAGGTTGCATGAAGTTTAGGGAACGAACCCTAAGTGTTTGGAAATGAGGCTAAAAGTAGTCATGAGAAGGACTTAAGTGCAGGTTAAGACTTGGGATAGTTGGTAATGGTTGTTTGAAGTGAAGTGACTCCAGCTTGAAAATCAAACTTTTGAGCTTAATCATTTCTGTAGCTAGTTCACCCATTCCTCTCTTGAGCTCACCCAAACTTTGATCACTATTCAAATCACCTAATGCCTTAGTATGCTCAGGAAAAATGCTAAAACTAATACGAAATAGTGACAACAATCCTTGAGAAGCAACAAACTCAATCTTATGACTACTTTTAACCAATTCTATCAATTGAGCCATCTGTTGTTTCATCTCCCAAAGGTTAAGCTAAAATTCCTCTTAATTCACTCTAATGTCCTAATCATTTCTTCTAATTGATCTCTCATTTTTGTCATTCTATTTCCTTCCAAGGTAGACATTTTATTCCAAGGCTTAGACCTAAAAATTCTATATTATTACCTTTATTGAATGAATGCTACAAAAATAAATTCTAACTTATGTGACACATAGAGTATGTTTATGAATACATGAATATGATGACTAAAAAATGTCATGAAATGCATATATGCCTAATACAATGGATTTTTATTTGTATAAGGACCCAAATGATAAAAATTCCATCCATGAATGTATATGCAAGGAATGTAGTGTTTTGTTGCAAGGATGGTGGGATATGATAAGCAATGCATGTTTTATAAAACCCTACCATTCAAGATTCCATATGCATGAAATGCAATGACATACTTGCATAGGTGATGAGATGGGTACTTGTAACATACTTGTATAAAATGCACGGACCTACTATGTGCATGAGATATGTCTATATGGAATGTAATGCATATGTTGCATTAGCCTAATGAGATTGACACTACCATAAGATATACAATGAGACCGAATGCATGCACTACTTATTAAGACGTGCACGAGAGGTATGTATCATTTATCAACATGTGCATAAAATAGGATGCATGTACTACCCATTGATGTGGATGAGATGCAATGCATGTATTATCTTATTATGATGTGATCAGATGAAATGCATATACTATCTAATAAGATGCATGGGATGGAGCATATATACTATCCGATTATTTTCTTTAACATGATGAAAAATGTATGTAATAGATCAAATGCAAATGTGAAAGACAATACAACATTCAAATTTAAATTTTTTTTTTTTTAGAAAAGGAAAAAAATTTAAGAACTCAATTTTTATTTGGCCAATAAACACTAAAAATTTAATCAAAACCTTTATTTTTTGAAAATTTTTGTTTTTTTGTTTTTTTTATTGGATAATGCTAAAAAATTTCTTCACTTTATTTTAAAACATTTCTGAAAATGCAAATTTTGGATAACCACAAAATGAATGAACTTTATGTTAAAAGAAATTTTTTTCTTTTTTTATTATTTTTCCCTTTTTCAACATTTTAATTTTACTCATGCCATTTTTGTTTTGCACTATTTTAGTTTTATTTACACCGTTCATACACCTAAATACAAATTGTATTGGAATGTTTCTTTGTGCCCTAATTCAGGTAATTTTCTACAAAAAAGATTGGCATGACTCTACCTAAGGCTAGCCCTCTAAAGTTCACAATATGCTAAGTGAGGATATATACATCTAAAAGGTTCTCAAATTATTCCTTACTAGTATCCATATAGGACTAGTAAGGCACCCCAATCCTCACCCATTAAAAGCTATGAATGAAAAAGGTTCAAATTGAGTGGGATTATTTCACTTGCTATTGCAAATGTTATCACTTCATAAGAGCATAGATACTTTACTCCCTCCTAAAAAGGTTAGAGCTTGGGTATAGAGCTCATGCATGATATGATATGTGACATCGTGTATGACAGAGAAAACAACATCACAATTTCTATCCTACATGCCTCACAATTTATTGAGAATAACATATACAAAAAATAAATAATGAACAAATGACATAATCAAAATGAAATGCATATAAATTTTTATTACATTGTTATTTAAAAACAAAATCCAAATCAAGAAGATTAATGTTAAATACCAATTAAGACCATTAAATCAAAACTAAAGATAACACATTATTAACTTTTGGCCTAACTCTTTAAAAAATGACATCTCCAGTGAAGTTGCCAACCTGTTGTATTAATTTTGGGAAGCGCTAGAGGATTTGAAAAACAAAAGAAATGGAGTCGTCACCAATCTTTTTTGGCTATTTGTGATTGGTCACCTATTAAAACTTATCTTATTAATAAAATTTTAAAGCTAATTAAAATTTATTAAAAAGATAATTTTTAGGTCTATGAAAATAGTTTGAGTTTAGAAGTCGGTTATGCATGAGGAAAGATTAGCACCCTCACAGTGCTTGTTTAAAATGGTACTAATTAATTATGTTATGTTTTAATATTGACTAAAATGGTCTTAATTTTGGTATTTAAAATTTACTTCATTAATTTTCTTAATAAACATATTTTTATTTTTATTAAGCTTGAAAAATAAATAAGAACCTTATATTAAAAAATTCCTAAAAATATTTTAATACTTTGACAATATTAAAAGGAATCCTCTCACCCAAGAAAATTTTTAAGAATCGCTACTCGAAATTCTCAAAAATCCTATCCTTGATGGTTCATATTGAATTCCAACATTTTTTAAAAATATATATAATTTTTATAATTTTAAAGCAAATAGTATTTTCTGAAACTCATTTCTATGCCATTTATAAAATAAAAATGAAATTTTTATATCAAAATTACTCTAAAAGCTCCAATACAGTGGCAGCATTTTAGATAGATTTTCTTACTTAAAGATTCTTAAAGAATTACTACTCGAATTTTTTTAAGATCTCATCCTCGGAGATTTTTCATTTATTTTTTAAAATTACTAAAAGTCATGTAATAATATAATTATCTACAAATATATTTATTTCCAAAAAAAAATTCTCTTATTTATTAAGAAAACTAATCAAATTAAAGAAAAAAATTAAGAAAAAAATTTTGCTTTGAAAAAAAACTTATAAATATTCCAATACTTTGGCAATTTTTAGAAGACTTTTCTAACCTAAAAAATTCTCGAAAATCACTACTCGGACTTCCCGGAGTCCTATCATCAGAAATTCTCATTACTTTAAAATGATGTAATAATATTATTATCTATAAACAAATTTATTTTGAAAAATGTATATTTTCATAAAAAACAACTCAAATTAAGATTAATGACAAAATGGAACTTTTTCATATTAAAAAGAAACTTTTAAATATTCCAATACTTTGGTAAGTTTTAAAAGATTTTTCTCACTTAGGGAATTCTCAAAAATCATTGCTTGGACTTCTTGGACTTCTATCATCGAAAATTTCTTTAGCATTTAAAAGTATATATTGCAAACAATCAAGTAGAACATGTATACGACAAACATATATTGATTATTATGTTTTAATCATCTTTACTTATTTCACAATTATCACTAAAAATTTTTTAAAGGAACAAAAGAAACAAAATCTTTTATTGAAAATTTTCTTAGATATCCTAACACTTTAACGGTATTTTAGAAAAAAATTTTCACCTAAGGATTTCATAGGAATCTCTATTTTAATTTCTTTGGAATCCCAACCTCAAAGATTTCATTTACTTTTTTCTTTTCTCGTTTAATTATATTCTAATCTTAATCTTTAATTATACCAATTTCATTACTAAAAGAGTTATTACACATTATTATTGACATCTATTAAAAATTTAGAAGAACAAGCAAATGAAACTTTTTTGTATTGAATATTTTTCTAATACTCAATTACTTTGGTAGTATTTTTACAAAAATATTCTCACTTAAAGATTTTAAGGAATCACTACTTGGACTTCCTTAAAACCTCATCCTTAGAAATTTCTATTCATGTTAATATTAACTCAAACATATATTAAAGATTAAATTAAAACAAACACAAAAATCTAACAAATTAGAAAATTAAAAATGTATAAAATTAAACTTGCAAGTAACCTTAAACAACATAAAAAAATACATATAGGCATGGTTAAACTTAAAGATACATGAAAATAAGTCTCTTTAAGCTTTATAAATTTTATAAAATTATATTTATCATAAGATTCTAAGTGAAGAAAATTTCTACATTACTACTCTATTTTTATTATTATTCATGTCAACTCTAAAAAAAAAATAAGATTCAATTATGCCGCCAACATAGTCCTACACCATGGCCATTCATGGATGTTTATATGTATTATTTTTTTAATCAAAAGGCAAACATCCTTTCATTACCAGCACATATGAAATGCAATTGAAAGTAAGGCAAATTTAATAAGGCCCCACGTCATGGCTCTTCATGCATATTCATTCCCTTGTTTGTCAAAATGGTGCACATGATCCAAATGCCAGGAATCCCCACATAAAAACAAAAGCCATAAGAAAAAAAAAAAGAAACCAATATATTTTAGACAAGAAATCATGTGTGAAAGTGAAGCTTCAACCTTTCATAATCCTCCATTAGTAACAGCTATGAAACAACAAGTTTGTGATGAGATCCCATGCGAAAAAATGAGGAAAAACTAAACAAAACTCATAACAGACCGAAAAAATGTTAAACAAACAAACAAACAAGCTTTAAGTTTTCCTCATACAACAAGCGACGAAACTAGTTTGCTTTAAAAACTTCATTTTTGTCTTCAACCTTTTTCTCTGAAACCTTTATAAAACTAGTTTTTTTTTTACATCAAAACCTCATTTTTCCTTACTTAAGCCTAGAAAAGCTATTTACTTTTCCATGAAACAAAGCATGAATTCCTAACTGAATATAGACTTCATATGCACTCAATACATTAAGCAAACTCATGAAGCTAAAAAAGAAAAGAGAGAAGACTTTCCAACTTCTTTTTGGTCAACTTTTCTATCTTAGTTTTTCTTTGGTTTTCTTTGTTTTGGTCCATCTTCTCCATTGGTTTTTATTTCTTTTGCCCTTTTTTCTTTTTTGCTTTCATTTTCTTGAGTTTCCCCTAGCTGTAAAACCCCATTTTCTTTCTTTCAACCCTTTCTTTTCAGCAGAAACCTTTCTTTTTTTTTTCCTTTCTCTTTCACCTCCTTTATTCGATTACCTTTTTTTTTTTAGCAACCTCTTCCCTTTTTTTTTTTATGTGTTTAGCTTCCTTTTAGCCAACACCCCTCCATTTTTCCAACTCCTTCCAGCCTTCTTAAAAGTCAGCCAACTCAAAAAAAAAAAAAATCCCATTCTTAGTAAACATAGACCCTTGGATGAGATTTCATCCAAGGGTCAAAGCTTGTCTTTTTATTCTTTTCAAGGAATCACATTTGGTCATTGAATCAAGATCAATAAATAATTCAATGGTCCATATTATTTACTACAAAGGTTAGATTTTTATATCCTTCAAACACATGAAAAGATCATTTTACCCCTAATTTAAAATTTTTGGCATTTAGGTCATTTTCTTAGAAATCAATGTTTTCAAGCTCATTTTTGGGATTTTAAAACACCAAAAATCATGAAATACTATGAAATTGAGATCTGAAAAGTTTTATGAAAATCCGAGCCTAGGAGGGTCAAATTATGAAAATATCCCTATAAGTATATTTTCATAATTTCATATTTTTTCGGGTACTACTGTGATTTCAAATGCACTAAAAATCATTAAAAATTATGAAATTAAGATCTAAAAAGTGTCATAAAAATTCAAGCTCAAAAATGTCAAATTACAAAATTACCTTTATAGGGGGATTTTGGTAAAGGGTATTTTAATAATTTTACACTTCTCGGGTATGGCTGTGATTTTAAATGCACCAAAAATCATGAAATATTATGAAATCAATACTTAAAAAGTTTCATGAAAATCCAAGCTCGGGAGGTCAAATTACAAAAATATCCCCTAAAAGGTATTTTATTAATTTTGTACTTCTTCCAATACAATAAAAATTTTTAGTGTTTTAAAAATCTCCAAATGTAATTTTAAACCACATTGATTTCACTTAGGCTTTGAACTTTGAGGATTAACCCCGGTTCTATTCATTTTGATCAAGTTATGTACAATTTTGACTAAAGTTGACTTTAAGGTTTACTCGTTTCATTTATTCTTTATTTTTCATACATCCACATAAAAAAATATCATCCATATAAATCCCATTCAAAAGAATTTGACATTAACCATACGGGTCTCATTTTTCTTTGTTTATTAGGCCTAAATATCAATGAATTTTATGGGCTTTTTAAGCGGCCTTTTTATGGGCTTTAAATGGGCTTTATTCAACTATGCTAAAATGTTTCAGATAAAATTTGGTATCTATAAGTATAACATAAAAAAAGAGTTTTTATTTTTAAAAGTTAGTGCTTTTTTTAAACCCAGGGAAAGAGGAAACGTGAAGCAAAAAAGAATAAAAAGGTTTTTCAGGGTAAGTTTAAGCTCTGTTTTCTTTCACTTATTCATGCAAGTTCTTAATTTAGTTTCTGGTCTCCATGCACTGTTTTGAAATAAGAGAAAAAAGGATCTTCATTTTCCTTCAATGAAACTTTGAAAGTCATGGTCTTTTAAAAAATAAAAAAGGTTAGGATTTAGGTAGAGATTGGGTTCTAGTTTTTATGCTAAAAAAATGATAAGAAAAGGAACTTTCAAAGTTCCCATAAGAGTTTCGGTTCCAATGTTTGTTTTTAAAGAAAATCGTGTCTTAATTCCAAATTTTTTAATATATAATATTTTTTTATTTCCCATTTGTTCATGTGTTACTCGTAAAAAGGTAAGGCTTTCCTTTGGGCATCTAAAACCTTCGAGTAACAATAAGAAAATGAGGCTTCAAGGTTTACAAACATGTTCCAGTTCAGTCTAGGTTCTCTTTTGGCTGCTGATGAATTTCAAAACTTCGTTGGTGATGGTTTAAAACTGGTTGTAGGTTACTTATTTAGGTTTTATTTTTCTCTAAGTGTTTGTATGTTAGACCTTTGTTTGCTCACACAAGCTAGGCCTTTCACCATCCATAAGTCTCTTATTTTTTTATGAATAAAATGAGTACTTCAGTTTTGGTTTTTCTAATGACCCTTTGTCTGTGTGTAGTTTGTTGCATGGAAACATAAAGCTTTCTCCTTTCACATGCTACATGCGAGATGTTTGCTTGTGTGGAAGTTTAAACCTTTTTCTTTCGTGCCTGTGCCTAGTTGTGTCACTTGTAGAGGGAAGCTTAAAGCTTTAATTTGTCTACAGCTTATGTTTTATTCTGTTACATGGTTGTGGCTTATGAAAAAACCTAAATCTTTAAGTTTCCCTCATGTGTGCTAGTAGAGTGGTACAAAAGTGGTCCTCTTTAACAAATATATATATATATATATGTATTTACATATATGATAATAAAACCATATAGGCATCAAAAGCCATGGCGTGGGGACCATGGTTGTGAGGTTATTATAGTGTACATGATCTTTTGCCTGTTTGTTTTGAGATGGGGCCATTGGAATTCTATAATAAATGAAATTTTAAAGTATAAAGCATAAAATTTGTTTCCAATAAAGGTTTATTTTCATGTATATTTAATCTTAATCATGCCTGTGCATATATATACATTTATAGTTTATGTTGTTTAAGTTTAATTGCAATTATAATTTTATACAGTTTTAATTTCTTTATTGGGTGAATTTTTATGCTTGTTTTAATTTAATCTTTCATACTTTAATTTATGTTTGGCACATTTTATTTTTCATACACTTTAGATTTATGCATAATAATAATAATAAATAAATAAATAAAATTTTCAAAGATGAAATTTTAAAGAAGTCCGAGTAGTTATTCTTTAAAATCTCTAAGTGAAAATATTCTTCTAAAAAAAATACTACAAAGTAATAGAGTGTTTAGGAAAATATTTAATACAGAAGAGTTTCATTTATCTATTTTCCTAAAATTATATTAGATGATGATAAAATAATATATAATTACTTTTTTAGGAATAAAATTAATATGGTGATGCTTTAATATTATGATTAACTATTTGTATCTTTCAAAAAAAATTATATTAGAAAAATTTAAGTAATTAAAAATATAATAATAGTGATTAATAATAATAGAAATTAACAATTAGGATTAGAATAAAAATTAAATAAGAAAGGGAAAAGTAAATGAAATCTCTGATAATGGGATTCTATGAAAGTCCGAGTAAAGATTCGTACGAAATCCTTAAGTAATAAAGTTCTTCTTAAAATACCACCAAAGTATTGAAGTATATAGAAAAACTTTCAATAATAAAATTTTATTTGCTTTGTTCCTTTAAAAATTTTATTAATAATGGCTGTTGAATAATTAAGTGGTTAAGACCAAATTGAAATGAGTAATGAAAAAATAACATAAGGAAGATTAGCTAATATGTTTTCTTAAAATATGTATAATATGGTTTTTTTTTTTTATGCTTGTTGCACCTTATCATTGGCATTGCATAAGCTTAAAAGTAATAGGAGTTTTCGATGATGAGATTCAAGGAAGTCTGAGTAGTGATTTCCAATAATTCCCTAGGTGAGAGAATTTTTCTAAAAATATTACCAAATAATTGAAATATTTAGAATGATTCTCAATAAAAAAAATTCTCATTTATTCTTCACTTCTAAAAATGAAGTTTTATATAATACAATAGCATCATAAATTAATCCATGTGCATCATACTAAAAAAGATATTAAAAAATAATAAATAAAAATGAAATTCTAAAGATGAGATCCTAAAGAAATCCAAGTAGTGATTCTTTAGAAATCTTTAGATAAGAAAATTTATCTAAAATGCTGTTAATGTATTGGAGCAATAATTTTCAACAAATATTTCTCGTCTTTTTTAATAAATAGAATGAGAAATGAATTTTTTAGAAAATATTATTTGGATTAAATTATAGACATCTTATTTTACAATATGCTTATAAATATAAATATTAAAGATAAGCGTGAACCACCAAGAATAGGATTTTTAATAAGTCCAAGTAGAGATTCTTAAAATATCCTTAAGTGAGAAAGTTTATTTTAATATTATCAAAGTATTGGAATATTTTTGAAAATTTTCAATAACCAAGGTTCTTATTTATTTTTCCAACCATGATAATAATAATAATAAAATAAAATTGCTGCAATAAAAATATTAAGAAAATTAAATTTTAAATACAAAATTTAAGACTATTTTAGTCAATATTAAAATATAAAACATAATTAATTGGTACCGTTTTAAACGAACGCTGTAGAGATGCTAATCCTTCCTCAAATGTAACCGACTCCCGAGTCTAAATTATTTTTGCAGATCTAAAAATTATTTTTTTAATAAATTTTAATTTAAAATTTTATTAAGAATGTAAGTTTTAATAAGTGATCAATCACACCTAGCTAAAAAATATTGATGGTGACTTTTTTTTATTTTCAAATTCATCTAGCGACCCCTCAACAACCTTTATGACAATGGTTACTCGAGGTGTACTACTAATTTCTTTAAATAAATTGATTGGTTGAGAAAAAAATAAATAAAATTGAAATATAATGATAATTTTAATAGTTATAAAACAATAACAATTTTTACCTTAATATTCTTATTTTGTATAGTCATGAGACATGACTTAAAAGTTATGACACTAAGTTTTTTCTTTCTTGTTTTTACATAAGATAAATATGATTCATGAGAAAATAAGAATGGTTTGAAATCAAAACCTCTATTTCTTTTTAAGAATTATTTAATCACTAAACCAAAAGGATAATGACATAAAGGAAAGCACTATATATCATTCAAACTTTATATCCATCCAAATCCCATATCATGGTGTCATAAATATGATGTTAATTGTCTTTTTTCTAGAGTTTGTTGTTTGTATTTTATTACGTCAAAGGGATTTTGAATTTTTGATAGCTTAGTTTAAATACTAGAAAAGATGTATGATTTGTAGTAGAAAAGAAAAGTTTACTTAAAATTGATACATCTCCCTTATTTAGAAAGGTGACAACTTAATTTATAATTTATGCCTTTTTTTTGTAAGATCTTACTCATGTATTTTTCAAATTTCAATCATGGTGCCTTTTTTAAAATTGATTTATCTATGTGTGGTGATAAATCATGTCAGTCAAAAAGTTAAAATGAACAAAAAGTATGGAGAAAGACTCTTAAACTATCATTACACTTTAATTAGGACTTAAATCTTGATAAAATTTTTGGATTACTTTTTAATGTACAATTATGTGCTAATTAACATACTATTATATATAATTTGCATTCAAACATTTATGCTATCCCATACTTTAATTTTTTCTACTGTTACATTTTAATGGATATGTGTCAATCATATAAATCTATTTTTAAATTTAAAAACTTTAATGTTGTTGTATAAATTAAATAATAAAATTTTATTTCATGGAGAATTTGTAAAGTTAATTAGAAGTATGATTAGGAAGATTTTAGTAATGAAAACTTATAAACATGGATAATTTTAATAGCATGATGAACTTAATTAAAGCACATTTGTATTGGTAGAATGGGTGGCTCGGAGGTTAAACTTTAGGTGGCTTCTTTCAATTTCTTAATAAATTGATGCCTCATTAAAAAATTCTTAACTAATTAGTGTGGGAAAGTGAGAGTAAGCATATCAAAAGTTCCATCTACATTACTTAGGGTTCATTTAACAATAGTCTAACTAAAACAACTTCATGAGATGAAAATCCCTTTCATTATGCTGCCAAATGTATCCTAGGTCAATCGTAAAAATTCTCAAAACCTCATTTCAATCTATTTTGTTCTAATTTATTAGGTATGAAAGACCTTTATCTCTCTTACCTTCCAACTACAAGAAAAAAAGAATTAACTAATTACAATCAATATCTGCTAAAAATATTAGAATTGCAATTTCAGTTTGATTATTAAACTAAATTATTATATATTTTTGAAAAAGATTGATTTAATCCACCATGTTCATTTGCACATAGCTTACAAGTTAAAAAAAAAAAAAGCTATTCCACCATATTTTTCTATGTGATAAGGCTACATTCCTCTGGCCTTACGCAACTTGCATTTTACAATTCACAGAAAACTAGGAAACAATATACAATAATTAAAAAATTAAGAAACCTCATTTCCATGTAGTTACTCAAATCGCGTAGGCAACTCTAATTAATTTTTATAAAATTGGCAATTAGACTATTCATGCAATAGGAAGCTTGCAGGAAGAATTGAAAGGGAGGTTGAAAAAACTTGCAATATTTTTCATCTTTGAATTGATTGCAAAACTCGAAAAATGGTGGAAAATTTTTTCTGCCTAAGTTTAAGTAAGGTTGATTAGAAAACTAAAAACGATTTGTCTCCTTCATTCTTAATGCTTTGGAAAAACACGGTTAAATACTCAAATCAAGATTAAACATTTGGATGGTTACTCAATTCAGGATCAAATGTTTTAATTCGTACAAATAAGGATCAAACGTTATTGACTTGTAATAATGTAAGATTTATTTAAACGGTAAAAGGAATGTACATCTTACACACCGTTAAATTACCCAAGTGTAAAAGCCATCATAGATAAAATATGACATGAAAGATAACATAGATTAATTTATCCATGTGTAACGACAGCTTCAGTTTATTATGGTTGTTTTTTAAGTTTATTTTGTTTTTTTAACTTTCTTTTTTATTGTTTCTGTTTGTGAGACAGCTTCAACTTAAGGTTTTATCCTCGTTTCTTCTCATTTTCATCATAAATTAAGAAAATTTTTCTGTTAAAATAACATCTTAACATTATATCTTCTTCAAATATTAGTTCATTTAGTAGTGTAAATTCAAGGTTGGTATAAATTTTAGGTTTTTCTTATGCTCTGACTTTCTCTAAATTTGTTTTTTAAATATTAAAATTACAAAGTTTCTAGATGAGGGTCTTACGATATAAACACATATAAGTTAATTTCAGCTAGTTACCCTGTAGAATGGGAGTTTGAAGGAGAATCAATTTTTTGTTACTATAATATGAAAGTAGCTAGGTGGACTTCATGGATGAATAGCAATCCTAGTAGAAAATTCTATAGATGCCCACATTATCCGATAAATTTACTAGGATTTTTTTGGTATTTTTTATGTTTTTATTGGTATTTATTTTTTGATATTTTCTTAGTGTGAATGTAGGCCAATAAATTTACCAATATTTTTTTTTTGGTATTTTCACTGGTATTTCTTTAGTGTTTTTATTGGTTCTTATTTTTTGATATTTTTTTGGTGTGATTGTAGGTCAATAAATTTATTGGTATTTCTTGGGTGTTTTTGCTGAAATTTATTTATTAATATTTCTTTGGTGTGATTGTATGACATTGTTTGTAGATTTCATTTATGGCATAATCCTAAAATTTCTAAAAGAGCAAAAGAGATTATTTTGGAGCTGAAAAAAAAAAAAAGAGAAAATTTTTAATATAGTCATGTTCAAAGTTTGAAATATAAAGTTTCAAAATGGAAGGAAAATATTAGTGAAGTTGATGTTATCGCAAAGAATATGCAGTTGAGGAGAAAAGTTAGTTTTTTTAGGTTGAAATTGAAAAAAATAATAATAAAATTGTTAGTGGTGGACATGGCAACTGAAAAATAATTTGGCTTACCTCATTCTTTTTTATACTTGTGGTTTGTGTAATCTTTTTCAATGCCAAAAAAAAATTCTAAAAACTTAAGTTATATACTTGATAGTGGGTTATGATATGGGTTAGAATATGCAAATGTTTATTAAAACTCTTTTTATATCAATGAGCATTTAGCCTTGTGAATTCTGTTGCTTTATGTTATAAGCTATGAAAATATGATTTAGTGCAATATATTCAACTTGCAATATATAACTAGAAAGTAATTTAAGGCAACCTGACAATGGAGGCAATCTTATAATAAAGCAATATGATGAATATCAACAAAAAGTATTCTTACATAACATTTAGTATAGAAAACATTTAGCTAACAGAAAGCTAAATAGAAAGTGTTCTTCCAATATTAACAAGAAAAAAAAATAGATAACATTAGTAGCTAATAGCAACAATTAACAAAACAGAATATCAAGTTTTAGATTTTTTATTTCCTCTTTTTTTTTTAAAAAGCAAGAACTTGACTTTCTTGAGTACCAATTACATCCTCAACAATCTTCCTCTTACCTCTACTTATCCCAATTGCTATCACTTTCGTACTTCTCAATCCAAGTTGTTGAATCACATTTATCAAG
Source organism: Durio zibethinus (assembly GCF_047325235.1). Taxonomy (NCBI): domain Eukaryota; kingdom Viridiplantae; phylum Streptophyta; class Magnoliopsida; order Malvales; family Malvaceae; genus Durio; species Durio zibethinus. The sequence goes on from NC_143175.1 coordinate 16,720,404, forward strand.
TTATAATAGGTTATATTTAAGGAAATAAAATAAAAAATATATGTTTGGTAAAGAATCACTCATATTTAAAATTGATCTCCTATTTCTAAGTTTTTGTATAATCCATAACCTTGCAAGACTTTTGTCTTGTATTTGGTGGCAGTTCCAACAATGTGCTTATCATTGTGACTTTCAATGTTGTTTGTTGAAATTGCTGTCTTCCTAATGGTTATTGTAGAAATGTTAAACTTTGATAAATGACTTATTTTTCCACCAGTCATCCCATAAAGTCTCCAATCCTTATCTACAAAACATCTTCTAATAGATCTTGTTAGCCTTTTAGACTTCAGTTTTGCATTTTCAATGGCAACAGAAACAACAACATTAACTAGATTTGAAACATTTGTTGAAACTGGAATGGAAAATGGATTTGAAGTTGGAGTTCAAATTGGAATAGAAACTAGATTTGAAATTGGATTTGTTGAAGCTAGATTTGAAATTGGATTTAGGGTTTGTGCAGATACAGTTACATATGCAGTTGCAGTTGCATATGCAATCACATAGGCAGTTGCAGATGCAAAACCATTGATATTAGCTAAAGTAGATCCAAATGCATAACTAGATCTAGATGCAAAAGCAAAAGCTGATACGAAAGCACCATAAGCATTATCTAAAGCAATAGCATCATTGCTTGGACCATGTACAGCTTCAATATGATCTATAATACTTGATGCACTTTAGTCCATGTTTTGGTCTCCAGATCTAAGCATATAATAATCTTACTATCATGGATAAAACAATAAAATTGAATTGGTGGATTAGTGCATTTTAACAAGAGAAGATCCATAATAGTACAATATTTATAATAATAAAAAAATAAAATGAAATGAAATTATCTAATTGCCTACCATAGGACAACCTCTTTTGTTATGGCCTGATTGATGACATAGTTTACATGTCATTATCATGCTTTTCCTAGACAGATGTGTTAAATTGTTAGGCTTCTATTTTTTAGGATCATCATGATCCTTTCTTCTAATGGTTTTGGGCCTACCCGACATCTTCTTGAACTCTAAGGGCAAAACATTCTCTTTTATCCTTGGTTTGGCCTAATCTTTTTTTCCCAGCAATAGGTTGTAAAGAATTACTATAAGATTGCAGATACACCTCCTTATGATACGAACTAACATAAAATCTTTAATATTTCTACCTAGATCTCTAATTGCACATATGGCATGTGCACATAGGATACCAGAAAGTTGGTACATTCTACAACTATATGTTTTCTTATCAAACTGGACAATGAATCTATCTACACCCACATCTATTTCATATCTAGCATCTCCATTAAATGCAACTACACATTGTGATGCTATAGTTGCATTTTTTTCTATCACTTTTACAATGTTAGAACCAATCACACCTCTCCACTTAGAGCATTCATTTATTTTCTTCTCAATTCTTACCATCAAAAACCTTCTTATGTCTTAAAAAAAATCACTGATTTTTTCTTTGCATTTAGCAATGTCCTATTGAATGCTTCACATAAGTTGTTGTCAACCAACTTACATCTAAAGTTTATGTTGAAAAAAGCTTTACACCGTTGCTGAAGTTGGGCTTTTATTATATCTATAGCTACAATCTCTTTTTTTTTTCTTACAATTTTCTCATGTTTTCTTCAAATTGTCTAATTGTTGAACACTTAGCAATTGTCCAAAAAGCCATTTTCATCTCCTCACCCCTATATCCCCTCTTAGCCAAATTAACATATACATGCCTAACATAAAATCTATGTTCAGCATCTGAAAGCAATTATGTAATTGCATTATCACGTCCTTACACCATTTAATTAGTTAAAATATTTAGTACATAATTAGATTTCAACAATTCAGTATATCCAAAAATAACTAATAAGTTAAAAGTATTCAATATATAATTTAATTTCAATCAACATATAAATATTTACCTTTTGTTGATCTGTCATGATTGCCCATCCTATACCATTTCTTAAAAACACCAGGTCTGCTTTCAATAAATCAAGAAACCATTTTCATGAAGCTATGCATTCCACTTCCACCAATGTCCAAGCCACTAGAAACATTTGATTATTTTCATCTCTACCAATAGCAAATAACAACTCAGCCTTTGTCAAACTTTTAAGCCAGCAACCATCAAGTCCAAAAAAAAGCCTACAACCACTCTCTAAACCTTTTTTAAGTGCCTCAAAACATATGTAATACGTTTCAAATATAAGTGGAAAACTTGGAATGGCATATGAACTTGCATTTTCACTGTGTTGCCTTCATTAGTTTCTTTGATCACATTAGCATAATCCCATAAAAGTCCAAAAACTCATCCTTATAATCGGTAATAACTTTATCAACCACATCTTTTTTAGTCCCTCTTATCATGCCAATATTTACCCCTGTATCAAACTCTTTTCTAACTACCTCATGTGCTTTTGCATTCTTAATAAAAGGATCATTCATAAATATGTTTATGTACAACTCAACCAAAATAACTTGACTCATCCTTGGGTTTTTGAAAACCTTGTTGCATTCATGATTGTTATTGTAAGTCTACACTTGAAATGATTGCAACTTTCTATCATATGCTGCATAAATTACCTAAAGACATTGTTTTATGTTATAACGTAATGGTCTAAAGACTCGATCATTAGATGTAAAAATTTAAAAGTTGTGAAAAATACAGGGAGTCACCACTAATCTTTTTTAGGGTGTGATTGGCCACCCAAAATTTTTTCTTTTAATAAAACAATAAAACGAGTTTAAAGCTTTATTAAAAAATGATTTCGATCTACAAAACAAAACTAGGTTCGAGAGTCGATTACGTATGAGAAAAGATTAGCACCCCTACAATGCCTATACCAATTAATTATGCACTATTTGTAATTTTGGATAAAAATGATTTTCTATATGAAATTTAATTATAATTCCCTTTTGTTTATTTAAAAAAATATTTTATTGAAGAATATTAAAAAATTCTTCAAATTAAATAGAAACCTTTAAAGTCTCCAATATAAAGGCAAAATTTGAAGATAGTCTTTCAATTTAATATTCATCATAATATTCTTTCTAAAAATAAAATAATATTTTTTATAAATAATAATTATTAAAGACTCTCCAACATCTAAGCAAAGTACCAGTCAATTATATTTCATAAAATGCTATTTTAATTTTATTTGTTCAAAATTGAAAATTTAAATAAAACTTCTGATATGGTAAAAAAATTGAATATAATTAATGTTAAATGTCCATTACTGAAGCAAAAATAGTATATATGCATTATAAATGATAACATTGATTGAAGAACGAAACATATGGATAATGATGATTAAGCGAATTTTGGAATCAGATTTTCAAATATAAATAAACCACTTGAACTCTCTAGCATATAGGCAAAACTTTTGTGTAAATTTTTATATTTAAAATCTCGTCATATCATTTTTTATTAATTAATTTGACAAATTTATTTTGAGTCACAAAAATATATGAAAATTCTTTAATGAAATAAAATTTCTTAAATACTCCAACATCTAGACGACATTCGGGAATAAATTATTTCATAAAAGATTTTCATGTAAATCCTTAAAAGAACTAAAATTTTAAGAAAGCTTTTTATGTAGCAAAAAAATGAAAATACAATAATATAATTAATATTAAACACCTATAACTAAATAAACATATATGTGTGCATTATAAATGAAGACATTAGCTTAAGACGAAACATATGCAAAAATGATGATTAAGTAAGAATTTAAAAATCGGGATTTCAAATGTAAAGAATCCACCTGGACTTTCTAACATTTGGACTTTCTAACATCAAGGCAGAGTTTGGGTGTAAATTTTTATATTTAAAAATCTCATCCAATCATTAGTATTATTTTATTTTTATAATCAAAATTTCAACAAAATGAATATACTTTTAAGCCATGGCAATGTATGAAAATCCTTAATGAAATAGAATTTTCTAAATACTCAAACGTCTAGGCGACATTCGAGAACAAATTATTTTACAAAAAGTTTTCATGTAAATCTTTATAAACTTAAAAGAGTTTGAGTTTTTTGGTAAGCTCGAATTTGAATTTTAAGATTTTTATGAACTTCTCTAAAAATCTCTAACATCTAGACAGCCTTTCAGGGCAAGCACATTTTTATAATTCTTTTAAAAATAAATTTTTATATATTTATATATTTTATAAATATTTCTTGCTTACTTTATTATTATTATTATTATTATTATTATTATTATTATTATTATTATTATTGCTTGCATAAATAAACTATATCAACATAAATTTAGATATGAAAGATTAAATTAAACTAGAATGGGGATTCAAACAATAAAGAAATCAATAATGTATAAATTAAGCTTGCAATTGAATTTAAACAATCATGAATAAATTATATGAGTATAATTAAAATTAAATACACATAAAAATAAACTTTATAAAAAACAAACTTTAATTTTAATATTTAAAAATTTATTTATCACAAGACTCCAACTGAGGTGTTTTCAAAATTACCACTCAATTTCTATTAATCTACTCATATTAAGCCAAAAGGAGCACATAAAATCCAATTACTCTTCCCCTATGGTCCCCACTTCTTTTATGGATAGCTTTATTTCTTCTTCATGTGGCTTTCTTTGGGTGCTTATATTAATTTTTCGTAAAAAAATGAAGCCATCTTTTCCTACCGGATTATGCAATGTAATTGAAAACAAGGCCAAGGTAAGTTAAAAAGAAAAGGACCCCACGTCTTGGCTTCTTCCATGCATGTTCCTTCTTCCCTTTTTTACTCATTCTTTTGATTGTCAAAAATGGTGCACATGCCAGTGATCCCATGTATAAACAAAGTTCATGAATGGGAAAGAAACTAATATGCTTTGGACAAGAAATCATGCGTGAGAGTGAAGCTATGAGCTTCCATAGTCCTCCATTAACAACAGCTATGAAACAACAAGTTTGTGATGGGATCCCATGCAATGGAGAGAAGAAGTAAGCAAAACTCATGACAGACAAGGATAATGTGAAACAAACAAACAAATGACGAAACTGTTTTGGAAACAGACCCCCATTTTTTTTTCAGCCATTGAAACTTTTGTAAACCCTTTTTCTATGCTTTATAAGTAGTTCTCAATTTCGAAAGAAAAATGGACTTCCTTTCTTCACATATCAAACAAATAGAAACCAAAAGAATGAGCTTTAGTTCTCTATGTACAGTAAACTGAAACAAAACCGAAACCCTTTCATCTTGACTTGTACCAGATCCTAAGCATCCTCAGAAAGCATTTTGCTTGGTTTTCAAACTAGTTCAAAATTCCTTTTCTTAGGTTTTAAAAAAATCATCTGTTTTCTTAAGAAAAGAACATGGATAATGGACGCAGGCATAGACTCTGTGAAGGACAGAAGGAAGACAAACCGAAAATCTTTACAATGAGACAGTTATATTAGTTTTAAACCTACCGAAACTTTTACCTCATTCCCTTATCTCAGAACGCTTTTTTTTTTTTTTAATAAAAGCTCGTCTTTATTCATAAAGGGCTCAAACAATTTGCCTATATAAAAATTCAAAGTCAAATCGGATCAAACCAATCAAATAAAATTAAAATTATAGAAAACTCGGGCAAGATGAATAAAAGCCCATATCAATTCTGAAAATTCAAAATCTAATCAAAGTCAATGTGGTTTAAAATTGAATTTGAAATGTTTCGAAATACTAAAATTTTTATTATGGCTTGAGAAGAGCAAAATTATCAAAATATCCTTATAAGGGTATTTTTGTAATTTGATCTTTTCGAGCTCAGATTTTTGTGAAACTTTTTAGTTCTTAATTTTATAATATTTTATGAATTTTTATGCATTTAAAATCACAGTAGTACCCTGGTAAAGGTAATTACCAAAATACTCTTATCAGGGTATTTCGTAATTTAACTTTTTCGAGCTTGGATTTTTATGAAACTTTTCAAATTTTAATTTTATAATATTTCATGATTTTTGGTGAGTTTAAAATCACAGTAGTACCCCGAGAAGTGTGGAATTATTAAAATACCCTTTAAGGGATACTTTCGTAAATTGACCTTTCCAAACTCGGAATTTCATAAAACTTTTCAGATCTTAATTTCATAATATTTCAGAATTTTTGGTGTATCTGAAATCACAGTAGTATCCTTAAGGGGTAAAATTATCAAATACCCTTATAAAGGTATTTTCGTAATTTGACTATCTTGAGTTTGAAATTTTACGAAATTTTTCGGATCTTAATTTCATAATATTTTATGATTTTTAATGTTTTAAAATCTCAAAAATGATCATGGAAACATTATTTTATAAGAAAATGATCGTAAATACCAAAATTTTATACTAGAGGTAAAATGATCATTTTCATGGGTTAGAGGGCACAAAAATTTAATCTTGGCTGTGTTTAATGTGGGTCATTGGATCTTTTACTGACCTTTAATCCAAGGGCCAAAGATGGTTCCTTGGAAATAAGAAAAGGAAGAACTATGGCCCTTGGATGAGACTCTTTGACTGGGGGGTCTGCCGAATATAGAAGAGACTAGAAGCTGCTGGAAAAGAGAGGATACTAGAGGAGGAGGCTGGCTACAAAAAAAGAAAAAAAAGAGAGAAGAAAGGCTTCTGGTAGTAAAAAAAAAAAAAGAGAAAGCAAAACACAAGAAAAAGAAGGGATAAAAGCTAAAAACGGCGGGGTCCGCCGAGAAAGAAACTCTCCAAAAAACAAAAAGAAAGGAAGGCTTCCAGTAGAGCAAGAACACACACACTAAAAGAGTAGTTTTAAGAAGTTTTCAAAAAAAAAAATGGAGAGAGCTCGTGAAACACCAGAAAAATGTCCAGAAAACAGAAGGGAGAGACGACAGCAGAGAAAGGAAGCTGCTTGGCCAAAAACAAAATGAAGCTAGCCTCTGCCTTTGGGAGAAAAACAGGGAAAGGTAACCTGGCTCTTGCTTCTCACGTTTTGTTTATACACGTGGAGTCATTATGATGCCTTCCCTATAAGTTAAAAAAAAAAAAAAAACACTCTCTTGCATTCCATTTAAGGCAAACATTCATCCTATGAAAAACATCAAAGAGATAAACTCTCCAAGTGAACAAACGAGATGATGCACAAGAGGGCTTTAGGCTTCCTTTTGTCTGGTATACAGTAACTAGGATGAATAAAGAGGAGCTTTTATTAAAAAAAAAAAAAGCGTTCTGAGATAAGGGAATGAGGTAAAAGTTTCGGTAGGTTTAAAACTAATATAACTGTCTCATTGTAAAGATTTTCGGTTTGTCTTCCTTCTGTCCTTCACAGAGTCTATGCCTGCGTCCATTATCCATGTTCTTTTCTTGAGTAAACAGATGATTTTTTTAAAACCTAAGAAAAGGAATTTTGAACTAGTTTGAAAACCAAGCAAAATGCTTTCTGAGGATGCTTAGGATCTGGTACAAGTCAAGATGAAAGGGTTTCGGTTTTGTTTTAGTTTACTGTACATAGAGAACTAAAGCTCATTCTTTTGGTTTCTATTTGTTTGATATGTGAAGAAAGGAAGTCCATTTTTCTTTCGAAATTGAGAACTACTTATAAAGCATAGAAAAAGGGTTTACAAAAGTTTCAATGGCTGAAAAAAAAAATGGGGGTCTGTTTCCAAAACAGTTTCGTCATTTGTTTGTTTGTTTCACATTATCCTTGTCTGTCATGAGTTTTGCTTACTTCTTCTCTCCATTGCATGGGATCCCATCACAAACTTGTTGGTTCATAGCTGTTGTTAATGGAGGACTATGGAAGCTCATAGCTTCACTCTCACGCATGATTTCTTGTCCAAAGCATATTAGTTTCTTTCCCATTCATGAACTTGGTTTATTCATGGGATCACTGGTATGTGCACCATTTTTGACAATCAAAAGAATGAGTAAAAAAGGGAAGAAGGAACATGCATGGAAGAAGCCAAGACGTGGGGCCCTTTTTTTTTAACTTACCTTGGCCTTGTTTTCAATTACATTGCATAATCCGGTAGGAAAAGATGGCTTCATTTTTTTACGAAAAATTAATATAAGCACCCAAAGAAAGCCACATGAAGAAGAAATAAAGCTATCCATAAAAGAAGTGGGGACCATAGGGGAAGAGTAATTGGATTTTATGTGCTCCTTTTGGCTTAATATGAGTAGATTAATAGAAATTGAGTGGTAATTTTGAAAACACCTCAGTTGGAGTCTTGTGATAAATAAATTTTTAAATATTAAAATTAAAGTTTGTTTTTTATAAAGTTTATTTTTATGTGTATTTAATTTTAATTATACTCATATAATTTATTCATGATTGTTTAAATTCAATTGCAAGCTTAATTTATACATTATTGATTTCTTTATTGTTTGAACCCCCATTCTAGTTTAATTTAATCTTTCATATCTAAATTTATGTTGATATATTTTATTTATACAAGCAATAATAATAATAATAATAATAATAATAATAATAAAGTAAGCAAGAAATATTTATGAAATATATAAATATATAAAAATTTATTTTTAAAAGAATTATAGAAATGTGCTTGCCCTGAAAGGTTATCTAGATATTAGAGATTTTTAGAGAAGTTCGTAAAAATCTTAAAATTCAAATTCAAGCTTACCAAAAAACTCAAACTCTTTTAAGTTTATAAAGATTTACATGAAAACTTTTTGTAAAATAATATGTTCTCGAATGTCGCCTAGACGTTTGAGTATTTAAAAAATTTTATTTCATTAAGGATTTTCATATATTGCCATGGCTTAAAAGTATATTCATTTTGTTAAAATTTTGATTATAAAAATACAATAATACTAATGATTGGATGAGATTTTTAAATATAAAAATTTACACCCAAACTCTGCCTTGATGTTAGAAAGTCCAAATGTTAGAGAGTTCAGGTGGATTCTTTACATTTGAAATCTTGATTTTTAAATTCTTACTTAATCATCATTTTTGCATATGTTTCGTCTTAAGTTAATGTCTTCATTTATAATGCACACATAAATGTTTCTTTAGTTATAGTTGTTAATATTAATTATATTATTGTATTTTCATTTTTTTGCTACATAAAAAGCTTTCTTAAAATTTTAGTTCTTTTAGGGATTTACATGAAAATCTTTTATGAAATAATTTATTCCCGAATGTCGTCTAGTTGTTGGAGTATTTAAGAAATTTTATTTCATTAAAGAATTTTCATATATTTTTGCAACTCAAAATAAATTTGTCAAATTAAATAATAAAAGATGATCTGACGAGATTTTAAATATAAAAATTTACACAAAAATTTTGCCTATATGCTAAAGAGTTCAAGTGGTTTCTTTATATTTGAAAATTCGATTCCAAAATTCGCTTAATCATCATTATGCATATGTTTCGTTCTTAAATCAATGTTATCATTTATAATGCATATATACTGTTTTTGCTTTAGTAATGGACATTTAACATTAATTATATTCAATTTTTTTAACATATCAAAAGTTTTCTTTAAATTTTTAGTTTTGAACAAATAAAATTAAAATAGCATTTTATGAAATATAATTGACTGGTATTCTGCTTAGATGTTGGAGAGTCATTAATAATTATTATTTATAAAGAATGTTATTTTATTTTTAGAAAGAATATTATGATGAATATTAAATTGAAAGATTATCTTCAAATTTTGCCTTTATATTGGAGACTTTAAAGGTATCTATTTAATTTGAAGAATTTTTTAATATTCTTCAATAAAAGATTTTTTTAAAAATAAACAAAAGGGAATTATAATTAAATTTCATATAGAAAATCATTTTTATCCAAAATTACAAATAATGCATAATTAATTGGTATAGGCATTGTGGGGGTGTTAATCTTTTCTCATACGTAATCGACTCTCGAACCTAGTCTTTTTTTGTAGACCAAAATCATCTTTTTAATAAAGTTTTAAACTCATTTTATTGTTTTATTAAAAGAAAAAATTTTGGATGGCCAATCACACCTTAAAAAAGATTAGTGGTGACTCATTGTATTTTTCACTACTTTTAAATTTTTACATCTAATGATTGAGTCTCTAGACCATTACGTAATAACATAAAACAATGTCTTTAGGTAATTTATGCAGCATATGATAGAAAGTTACAATCATTTCAAGTGAATACTTACAATAACAATCATGAATGTAACAAGGTTTTCAAAAACCTAAGGATGAGTCAAGTTATTCTGGTTGAGTTGTACATAAACATATTTATGAATGATCCTTTTATTAAAAATGCAAAAGCGCATGAGGTAGTTAGAAAAGAGTTTGATACAGGGGTAAATATTGGCATGATAAGAGGGATTAAAAAGGATGTGGTTGATAAAGTTATTACCGATTATAAGGATGAGTTTTTGGACTTTTATGGGATTATGCTAATGTGATCAAAGAAACTAATTAAGGCAACACAATGAAAATGCAAGTTCATATACCATTCCAAGTTCTCCACTTATATTTGAAAGGTATTACATATGTTTTGAGGCACTTAAAAAGGGTTTAAAGAGTGGTTGTAGGCTTTTTTTTGGACTTGATGGTTGTTGGTTTAAAAGTTTGACAAAAGCTGAGTTGTTATGTGCTATTGGTAGAGATGAAAACAATCAAATGTTTCTAGTGGCTTGGACATTGGTGGAAGTGGAATGCATAGCTTCATGGAAATGGTTTCTTGATTTATTGAAATCAAACCTGGTGTTTTTAGGAAATGGTATAGGATGGACAATCATGACAGATCAACAAAAGGTAAATATTTATATGTTGATTTAAATTAAATTATATATTGAATACTTTTAACTTATTAGTTATTTTTTGATGTACTGAATTGTTGAAATCAAATTATGTACTAAATATTTTAACTAATTAAATGGTGTAGGGACGTGATAATGCAATTACATAATTGCTTTCAGATGCTGAACATAGATTTTGTGTTAGGCATGTATATGTTAATTTGGTTAAAAGGGGATATAGGGGTGAGGAGATGAAAATGGCTTTTTAGACAATTGCTAAGTGTTCAACAATTAGACAATTTGAAGAAAACATGAGAAAATTGTAAGAAAAAAAAAAGAGATTGCAGTTATGGATATAATAAAAGCCCAACTTCAGCAATGGTGTAAAGCTTTTTTCAACATAAACTCTAGATGTAAGTTGGTTGACAATAACTTATGTGAAGCATTCAATGGGACATTGCTAAATGCAAAGAAAAAATCAATGATTTCTTTTTTTTAAGACATAAGAAGGTTTTTGATAGTAAGAATTGAGAAGAAAAGAAATGAATGCTTTAAGTGGAGAGGTGTGATTAGTTCTAACATTGTAAAAGTGATAGAAAAAAATGTAACTAGAGCATCACAATGTGTAGTTGCATTTAATGGAGATGCTGGATATGAAATAGATGTGGGTGTAAATAGATTCATTGTCCAGCTTGATGAGAAAACATATAGTTTTAGAATGTACCAACTTTCTGGTATCCTATGTGCACACATCCTATGTGCAATTAGAGATCTAGGTAGAAATATTAAAGATTTTTTGCTAGAAAATGACTTGAATAATCTTTTACAAACAATTGAATGGAGTTATTGAAAGTGTTTTGCCTAGAAATACTTTCAATAATATTTAAAAACACCTTTAAAAATCTCTTTATAAAAATTAAAGGAGATTATTCAAGGTATTTTTTTACCAGATATGCCTTCAATAACCTCATTTAATTTTTTGTAAGAAATTGTTGAAGGCATTTTTTATGCCAAATGCCATAAATAAACCAAATTTTTTATTAGTAGAAATCTACAACTGACTTACATTCATTTTCATATATGCTTTTTAAAATGGTAACGGCTATTTCATAATTTTTTAACTAGGTCAACTTTGACATAAGCTTAAATGAGCTTGTTCGTAAACGTAAATGAACAAATAAACAATTATTTATGTTTAGTTTATTTAATAAACGAACGTACAAATGGTGTTCAAGATCATTTGTTAAGCTTAATAAGTGAATATAAACAAAAAAAAATCGAATATGTTTACGAACGGTTCATCAAAAGCTTTGTTTGTTTACATCCCTATGTTCTGGTTTGAGAACTTTTAATTTTTTCTAATTTGGGTTAAACACAAATTTTTTTTTCCTAAATATCTTTTCATTTCCTTTTTTTTTTTTCAAAATTGTAATAAAAGAATCTAAATTAGCATGATTTTACCTAATCAATTATTTCATATTCTTTTTACGTGTTATAACGGCATATGAGATGTATATTCTTTTTATCGTTGAAATAAATCTTATATTATCATAAATTGATAATATTTTATTATTATTTATATAAATTAAAATATTTAATCTTAAATTAAACAATCACCTAAACTTTTAATCTTGATTTAAGCTAAAAAACACTTATCATGGGTCTGTCACGTTCTTTTTTTCTTTTTAATCTGAAAAAAAAAATTCATGCGTAGATAATCACGTCGTCCGATACATAACGGCCCCACAAGCCTCAGCTAAGATGAAAGGGGCAATACACCTAGGAACAACATTAAACATAACAACAAGCGAGTCTTTAGACGCAGAGCATTAAGTAAAATTAGTGTCCTCGCTGCCATATCCAGCCAATGCACCAGCACATTGGTTTCCTTAACGGTAAGTATGTTTTATCCTGATCTGTTGAAAGTTCCTCAACAGAGTCCTACAATCAGAAATAAGAGTAGTTAGACGCCAATTGGAAATGCTAGTGTTGTTAATCAAATTAATCACCACCATCGCATCCAACACTATTTCCAGCCTTGTTATTCCTTCCTTCCTAGCCAGGTCAAGGCCATCTCGTAGGCCTCATAATTCAGCTTCTACACTTGTGGCTCTAGGAATAAATCTGGCCATCCCCTTGATCCATTTCCCTTCTTGATTTCTTATGATAACCCCTGCCGCCGCTTTGCCTGGATTACCTTTTGAAGAGCCATCGGTGTTGAGTTTAAGCCAACCTTGGGATGGTGGTCTCCACTGGACAACAATGGTGAAAGGGAAAGGTCCTCTTTTCACTTGACCTGCCGAAGCAATAAATTCAGTAGCATGGTTGATAGCATTATCAGCCACTCTGGAGTTCACTGGTTTCCCTTCAAAAATGATCTCGTTTCGAGTCTTCCAAACTTCCCACAACATGAAAACAAAAGCCGTGCTCTAGGATGCTCGTTTATTAGCCAGCCATGTTTTGTCGATAATGTCTCTGAGCCATTTATCCCACGAAGCGATGCTGGTGATAGTGGCACGGATGGGGCGGTTAAGGGTGGCCTTCAGGTTTTCACAATGTGGCATTCAGTAAACAAGTGTATTATTGTCGCATCTTGATCATTGCACAAAGGGCACCTATTCTGGACATTCGATCCCTCAGCTAAGAGGAAATCACAGGTGGGAAGGACTTTTCTTGGCAGTCCCATGTAAAGAATTTGAACTTAGGGGGAGCTTTTTGTTTCCAAATCCAGGTCCACATGTCTCTTTCTTTTCCACCACCTTGCATGTCATGGTTGAGGGCAAGTTTATATGCACTGTTCAAATTGAATTCTTCAGAGTTAGAATAATTCCAGCACAAGGAGTCATTACCAACATCAAGACAGCTAAAGGGAACACTTTGGATGGCTTGCAAAACCTTCAAGGGGAGATCAATGGCAACAGGGTGTTGGTTGCCAGAATCCACCCTTTGCTTGAATTGTTGTTACTATGATGTTTTCATCTTCGCATTTTAAAAGACCAATAACCAAGGCCCTAACCTTACCAAGACCTATCCAGTTTTCCTCTCAAAGTTGGTGCTAGTGTCATGGACCTAAGGAAGAGTCTTGAATTTCACATCGAACATAATAGAAAGGTCACTGGGGTATAAAAAGGTTCACATCACCTTTGCCTTATGAGACGCTTTTTGTAAGACAAAGCCATGAGGTCAGGGGGGCCAAAGCGGACAATACCTCACAAGGGTGTGAACCGTGACGGTCAGGCTGATTCGGGACGTCGGAAGGGTGAATGCCCGGGTCCCGGAGCCGCGCGGGTTCGGAGCTTAAGTCTCGACCCATGACAAATGGTATCAGAGCCAACCTTAAACCGCGGAGCTTGAGTCTCGACCCGTGACAAGCGGTATTAGAGCCAGCCCTAAACCATTCGATCCACGCCAAGCACCTTGAGAGAGGTAGGCAGGGTGATCAGCCTCCGTGATGAGGGCATCATGAGGTTGGGTACAGGAGAATGTCACAGACTTAAGGAAGAGTCCTGAATCTCATATTGAACATAATAGGAAAGTCATTGAGGAATAAAAAGTTCACACCACCGACCTAAGAAAGAGTCTTGAATCTCACATCGAACATAATATGAAGGTCACTAGAGTATAAAAAGGTTCACACCACCTCTGCCTTGTGAGGTGTCTTTTGTAGGACAAAACCATGATGCAGAAGGGGTCAAAGCGGACAATACCTCACAAAGGTGTAAACCGTGGCAGTCAGGCTGATTCGGGACGTCGGAAGGGTGAATGCTCGGGTCTCGAAATCACGCGAGTTCAAAGCTTAAGTCTCCACCCGTGACACTAGCACCATCATGGACTGTCCATCTAATGCCCTTGTCAAGAATGTGATGGCATCCTTTGAGAGCTCTCCAAGTGAAAGACATCCGAGACCTTACCCCTATCATCATTGTTGAGAAGATATTTTTCCTTTAGCACCCTAACCCACAGCTCACTCTGGTTATGTAACATCCTCCGACATCGTTTGGATAGTAATCCTTGGTTTATGGCTCTGCTCAATTTAAGATCGAGGCCATCTTCTTCCTTTGCTTTAGTCACTTCAGTCCATTTAAGTCTACCTGTTACTTCTTCCTTCCCATAAAAACCCCTTATTGATTTTATCCAATTCAGAGCGAGAAGAAGCAGGAAGGGCCATGCATTGCATGTAGTAAGCTGGGAGAGCTTCCATAGTAGACTGGATCAAAACCATTTTACCAGCGGGGATAAGAGACTAGCTTTCCAGCCTAGAGTTTGGAATTAACTATTTCAATGATAAAATCAAAAACTTAATTTCTTACGCTTCTACTATGCACAGGGAAACCAAGATATTTTCCAAGTTCATCAGTACTTCTTATATTAAAAAATTTAGTTATCCAATCCTGCTGATCTCACTTGGTGTTCCAGGAAAAACCAGTTTTGGATTTTTCCAGGTTCACCTTATGGCCTAATTCTTCCATGAATCTATCCAAGATCTTGCTAATGGTGATGACAGATTTTTCGATGGTTCTTGAGAACAAAACAATATCATCGGCAAAGAGTAGGTGTAAGAGACGTAGATCTTTCCTAGAGACCTCAACTGGGAACCACGTGCTAGTCTCGCAAGCATCCAGAATCAAAGCGCTAAGGTATTCCATGCATAATATGAATATATACGGGGAGAGGGGATCACTTTATCGAATGCCCTTTGAAGGTTGAAAACTTTCCATCCTTTCTCCATTAATGACCACTGCGAGATAGGAGGATATGATGCAATTCATGATTAAATGAATCCATTTCGGAGGAAACTTGAAGAAGTAGAGAAATTTTCTGATGAAGCCCCATTCAAGGCGATCATACACCTTTTCTAGGCCGAGTTTGATCACCATAGATAGTCCCACTCTTCCCTTTTTTCCTTTTCATGGAATCAAGAACTTCTTGAACGATAACCTCACTGTCAAAAGCTTGTCTTCTCAGAATGAAACTTCCTTGGAGTGGTGATATGAGTTTGTTCAAGAGAGGGCGTAACCTTTGCACCAAAATCTTAGAGACAATTTTTGTAAGTGGTATTAAGCGAGCTTATAGGGCGATATTGACTAATTAAATAAGGAGATTGACCCTTTGGAATGAGGAAGATAAGCATGTCATTCATAGCCTCTTGAAGCCTTCCACTCACAAAAACTTCCCTAATGGTCTCACAAATTTTGCCTTCGACTTTGTCCCAACAATGTTGGTAAAAGCCTGGGTGAAAACCGTTTGGACCCGAAGCTTCGAAAGGTTTAAGACTCCATAGAGCCCTGTGGATATCTTTGTCTTGGAGTGGTAGTTGAAGTTGGCCGATTTCATCTTCATTGAGAGAAACCCATTTAAGGCTTTTTAGGTCAATTCCCTGAGACTCCATCACCTTGGAGATTGTGAAGAAGGATGTGAAGTGCTCCATAACAATTTTCTTGACCCCAGTGTTGCTCATAACCCATTCTCCATTCGCATTAATCAATCCTCTAATTTTGTTGCTTTACCTACTAACAAGTGTTGAAACATGGAAGAATGAAGTGTTCCTTTCCCCTTCAATAAGCCATTTTATCCTGGATTTCATAGTTCAGAGGGTTTCCTCTTCTCTAAGGACGACTTGGTACTTGCTCATGAGTACTTTCTGAAGGTTCAAGAGGAAGTCATTAGGTATCTACTGGAGGGCTTTTTCTATGCCTCTCAGTCTAGCTAGAAGTTTCAGTTTCCTGGGAAAAACATTACCGAAGGTTTCTCTATTCCATATCTTCAAGTTTTAGGGGAATTGCTTGATGGTTAGGTTCAGAGGCAATGAAAGAGAAGGCCACCCATGGTCGAGAGTTCTAGGAAATTTCGGGTGATCCAACCACATTCTCTGAAACCAAAAAGGTTTATCATCAAATGAGGGATAGAAAGCTTTGAAGGATATGAGGACAGGGTAATGATCCGATCTTGTTCTTGGAAGGCGAGATGCCATGGCTTTAGGGTACAAAAGATTCCAAGCAGGGTTAGGAAGAACATAGTCTACCCACTCTTGAATGAGGTGTTGAACCCCTCTCATGTTTTCCAAGTAAATTTTGGTCATTTAAACCCAAGATCAAAGGGGTTACAATCATTCAGGTAGGCATGGAATTTCCTTAGTCCGTGACTTTAAACTGGGGCGCCTCTTCTCTTATCATCAGAGGATAAAACTTCGTTAAAATCCCCAGCAACTAGCCAAGGCAAATCATGGTTCATGGACACTACTTTAAGGTTATCCCATAATAATTTCCTTTCCATACAGCAGAAAATAACCAAGGCAGGTTAGAAAACATTACCTTAACTAAAGCATGAATTTCCTGTTTAGTGTGGCAGATCTCATGAACTGTGATAAGATCCAATCTCCACAACATCCAAATGCCTCCTTGATAGCCAATAGCCTCCGTATCTTTCCAGGCATCAAAAGGAAGTTGGTCAATGATGTGCTTGACATCCTCTCCATGCACACGTGTTTCTGCTATCACCATGATAAGTGGTTGATGGTAGTTTGCCAAATCCTTTGCAATTCTAATGAAGTTTAGATGACGTGCTCCACGACAATTCCAAAAAACAATAGACATAGGATCACAAGGCTGGTGGGGATTGGGAAACTTCAAGAACAAGTTCATGCTCCATTCTTGGTTTGAATCTGGGTCCACCCTCGGTACAACTTCTATCTTGTGATATAGGTTCTCTAGTCCTTGTATCACCAGGGAGCTGGCAAAGATTTTGAATTGATGAGTTGCTCTGTCCACTACCAGCTTCATAGCCGCAAGCTGTGTGCTCCTAAAGTGCATTTCCACCATTTTCTTTTGTAGTGGGGCCACTGGAATGTCCACTGTCCATTGTGTCCCTCCTAAAGGGTTTTTCTGGTATGATGGGTTCGGGAGGTTCCAGCATTCTTGGGAGTGGGTTGATGGATGGAGGAAAGCCAAAACAGGTAAGGAGTATATCAGTAGTGGAAAGGCGGTCCATAACTCTACAGAGGGCATATAGGATGTCCTAGTATCTACATTCCCTTGGAGAGATCGATCTGTTGAATCTCTCGTCACGTTGATCTCGCTTAGGGCTTGGCGAAGAAGGTCGTTGTTGTATCTTAGATAAACCAAAGAAGACGTTGAAGAGGTTTATGGGGAGGTTCTGTTGCTTACCTCTTAAAGTCTCTCCCTCCTTAATCGCTTGTTCAAGCATATCCTCATGCTTTGACTGGCGTTTAAACCCCTTAATTTTAGCCTGTGCAGACGTCGATAATTCCATGGGTTTACATTGTTGGGATTTTGGTTTTCTCGTGTTGTTTCTGGTTTGGAGCAAAATGCCTGTGTGGGTTTCCTTGTATCCTTGGTGTTGGCATCGAGGGCATAAGGTTTAGAAGCCATGTGGAATGTCTTGCCCAACCGCATGCTTTTCTACATGGGACTGCCACTATTCACGTAAAGGGCATTAGTGCTCCTAGCCTATTATTGTCAAGCCCTTAAATCAAAACATAATACGGTCATATTATTTTGAAGTAAATCTTAAAGTAATACGAATTCTTTTTTTTTAATCATTTTAAAATTTTTTAATAAAATAATATAATCTATCAAATAAAATCCATATTTTTAATCCAACTAATGATACATCTTTATATATCCAAATACAAATCATAAAAAATACAAAATCGTCTCATAAGATTTCATTAGCCAACATTTTATCCGACAACTAAGTGATCTTTCCCATTTGATCTTCTATTTTTTCACAAAACTAAGCAAACTTATCACTTACTAATCTGTAAAAAAAAAGTAAAAAAAGAATGAGTAAACCACAGCTCGCAAGTATAGGCTCACACACTCTATCGGATCTAGCATTGTTTTCATACATGTCATGTAGATCATTCAAAAAATTCGTCAAATAATAATGTCAAAATATTTCAAAGATCATCTTTCTATCAAATATTTCGTAAATTCATAGATTAATATAAAAACATGTCAATTCATAAATCATTACAAAATATGCTATCATTCAAATATCATAATCAAACCAAATCATGGATCAATCATTAAAAATTATCATCAATTATCTTTATATACAAATCATGAATCAATCTTTAAAATCATCATAAATCATCATTGTCATTAGTTTATCATTAACTACAATTATTGCTATAACCCGTGACATTGGTCGTATCGATAATTTCATCATCATTATTATTACTAATTATTATAACGCGCTAGCCAGGGCCTTACACTAATTACTATAACCTGTTAATAGGGCCGTATGATCATGTCTATGGTAACTACTATAACTTATTAGTCAGGATCGTAGAACTAGTTCTGGTGTCGATGATATCATTTCTCAAGGATGTAAAAAAATAGCCATCATAAAATCATTCTTTAAACATAAATCATTTTCTCATTTCATTCATAAGCATGATCCATCATTTATATAGAAAAACATAAAATAATCATATGCTTGATCCTATTTTCATACATCGAAAATAATGAAATAAAATATTCATTCATTTATAAACATACATATATATATATATATTCGAAAACAAGCAAAATGTGAAAGATTTTACTTACCTCCTTTCGATTCCATCACTTAGTTTTTTCTCTAAAATAATTAATGGTCTATTCAAGATCATTTCAACACATTAGAATTTAATCAACCCTTTTTGAGACCATTTATACAAAAATCAACCAAGTTACGCAAATGTTAACTCAACTAATTAATATTGGCAGTATGAGCACTTTTCACTAAAACAACCATATCTCAAAGTATCCAACTTAGAATTAATATCTTTTTAAGGCGTTAGAAAGTAGACTTGATAAGCTTTCTAAACATATATGGCTCATCTTGTGATTTTTTGTGGATTAATTATAACAATTTTGGAAATCTACATCAAATACTGCTGTCATACAGCCTATATACTTTCTAATAAAAATTACGTATTTATTCACAGGAAACTCCAAATTCAATACCCTTTGTTCTGCTGGAAAGTAGACTTAATAAGCTTTCCAAACCTATATTACTTAATCTGTAATTCCTTGTATAAAAATTAAAATAATTTTTGAAATTCAACCATGATGTTATTGCCTTACAACCTGTATATCCTTAAGTAAATATTAAACTACTCTTCATAAAAAACTTGAAATAGACTCCTGTTTATTTCCTTGGAATGCAAATTCAATAAGCTTTCCAATGATATATAATAATCACAGTAATAATCTATCCATTAATATAAAATTTTATTTTAGTTCATTATTACAGATTATAACATCTTATCCAAAAATAGAATTTCTCTTTTAATCTTTAAAAAAAATACAAATCCCTACTTTCAGCCTTTAAACTCCATTCAATAATCATTAATTAATCTTAAAGACATGAAATAAACAAAGCCTAGTAATTTACCCAAATAGATCACGAAGATTAATGAAAGATTTCATAATTTTTTTTTTGGTTGTGCTCTCAAAACTTCAACTCCAAATAATAATAATCAACTTGATATTTCTTTTTAAATAAAAAGAGGGCATATATTCACCTTTAGGAGATTAACTTGATTGTAACATCTGATTTTGAACCGTCAACTTGATTTTTCATATTCTCTAACCTTAAGGAAGATGAGAAATAAGAACTCTCATTTCCTTTCGGGTTTTCGATAGCTAGGTTCTTTTTCATTTAATAACTCAGCTTTTTTTCTTTTACTAATTAGTCTCTTAATAAACTAATGGGCTTTGGTACTAGTCTAGCCCAATTATTATTTAAGCTGGGGTATCACATTCTCCCTTCTTTATAAAAAGTTTTATCCTCGAAACTTGATTTATATCTATATCTTATTCCTCCATTTCTGTAATCAAATCTTTTGCTATATGATTGCTTCACTAAACTTTGACAAAATAATCATTTTGCCTCAAAACTTGTTCTTTCCAATTAACCATTTGAAAAAGATATTTTTAATATGTTAAAACTCATATCATCTTGAATTTTTAAATACTCATATCCAATCACATAGCTTCTACTAAGATATTCTCTTACTATAGATTCATCATGTACACTAAACATCAGAGGTGATAGTGTTCTTTATTTTGATCTTTCACTTTTCCAAGAACTTTAAATGTTTTTACAATGCAAACTTAACATTTCTTACTTTATAATCCTCATAACGAGTATAAATGATTAACCACTTGAAGTTATAAATCATATCTTCAAATTCTGATATAATTCTTTTGCTTACTTTAAACCCTTGTTTAATAAACCAAAATTTATCAGCCATTTGTTTCATAAATTTAAGAAACAAAAGTTTCTTCTTACTCATTTTTATCCCAATAAGTTTGAGATTTAGATCTAATTTCATACAAAACCTCAAAATAATGAATCATTGAATGTTTGTCTTATGACTATTGTTATAAAATATTTCTCTTTAAGTCATGACATAAGCATTTCTTAAAAGAATGTTAATCAATCATAAAGCCTAAAAAACTAGAAAGAATACAAAATATTCTTATACAAAATTCGTTAGTACTTATTTATTAAAGATTCATCACTTTTTCAACTAACAATAGCATAACAGTTTAGAACTTAAATCAAATCAGACTTTCACTGTGCACTCTGATATTTTTTTCTAATAAAATTCAAACAAATTAACTTTTATAACATTATTTAGTAACAAAAAAAGCATGTGTCCACAAAATTCCTTGTAATTTGCTTCACACCATGTGTTCATAATCATAACAACCTTGAATAACAATATCAACAAATTATTTTGTCACCAAAAAGATATCACATAGTACTTTAATTTTCTTTTCTTCTTCATTGCCAATATGAAATTTTTTACCAATTAACCGTTATAAAACATATGAAATCAATACAACAGATCATATCCATAATTTTACACCATGTAAATTCAAACATAAATCTCTAATTATCAAAGTTGTCTCCAATTGTGAATATTATTTTTTCTGATTTAGTAGACCAATTATCATATAAGAATTGATTCTTCATAATCCTCACAAACATCATAATGTCTCAAATTTTCTTTTTACCAAATTTATTGCTATCATCTCCAAGTCATAGTCAAAATCTATGCATCATAATCCATAAGTAAAATTCTCTTGTAGAATTTAAATAATAAAAACTCCAAGTACTTGAATTTATGCTGAAAATATAGTTATAAACAATAACCAAATGCATCATATTATTTCAGAAATTCTTTCAAACTTCTCTAAAATTGAATAGATGCTCAGCATCATCAAGTACACAAAATCATCACTTGTAAGATTTCAACCAATCTTTTGCCCTTGTAAGATTTCAAACAATCATTCTTAGCCAAAACATATATATTTTTCTGTAAATCAATTACTCCTTCAAAACCAACTTCCTTACTAAATCATCTAGATAACTACAATTTTAATTTTTAGCTACAAATTTAATTCCTTACTAAGTACATAACCTTGTACCACAATAGGCAATGTTCTCCATAAATATAAATTTTGAAGGAATCTAATAGTATACTTCAATTAAAAATTATAACCACAAATTAATCACTTTAACTATTAAAAAAAAATCAGTACACCTCAAATAGAAATTTAATGATCAAACTTCAAATTAATTATACAAACGTCTAATTCGCATGATCAAATCTTAAATACTTTCTTAATAAAAAATTATAGAACCAAATCAAGTGAATATCCTTCTTTACAAATATAAAACTATTTACCACAATTATATTATTTTGGACTAAATCCATCAAAATAAATTCTCAAACACTATAATCCATAAATAATTACTTCAAAATTTTAACATATCATTTCATTCCAACTCCAATATTTTGTACTTTTAATTCCAACAATGTACACTCATACACCACTTTTAATCCATGATTAAGGATTCACTTTACACTTATCAAATACTTTAAAATTGTATTAAGTCGAAGATCTTTTCTCAAACCCATAGGATCTTCAATGATCAAATTGTTCTCCTGAATAATCCTTTAACTCATAAAAATATGTCTCATTATAAGTCGTATTGAAAATCTCTTCAACTTATAAAATCACACTATATCAAAGTAATTATACTTTCTCTTAACTATAAGATCTAAAAGCAATATGTAAATATCAACCAAAATAATTACTCCAAGAATTCATTGAATCATTAATTCCTCAAAATTCATTGAAACTTTAACTACTTCAAAATTTATCAAATCATTTACTTATACTCACCACTATAGTCTATGGATCAAAGTTATGTCCTTAAAAAATCATCACATTATCTAAAGGTCATCATCTAAATTTTTAAAAATCTTTATATAGTATTTGGATCATAATCATGCTCATATAATAACTCTTTCAATATAATGATCATACACTACGTTCTTAAAAAATCATCGTTAATCCAATTATCAAAATTTAACTTATTAGAAATCTTCAAAAATCATAATTGTAGTTCTTAAAAAATCTTCAATATCATACTATAAGCTTTTTAACATCTCACAAAGTTTAAGGATCATAACTTGAACTCTTAAAAAATCTCCAAGAAACATAACTTAGGCTTTTAAAAAAAATCTCATCATAGTTTAACTTTTAAAAATTCTTCAAAAATCGTAACTTAAACTCTGCTACCACTTTATGTCACGATTTGAAACTGAAACATAACATGGTCATATTACCTTGAAGTAAATCCCAAAGTAATACGAAGCCTTCTTTCTTAACCATTCTAAAATTTTTCAATAAAATGAGATAGTCTGTCAAGTAAAATCTATATCTTTAATCCAACTAATGATACATCTTTATATATCCAAATACAAGTCATATAAAATACAAAACCATCTCATAAGATTTCATTGGCCAACATTTTCTCTGATAACTAAGTGATCTTTCCTATTTGATCTTCTATATTTTCACAAAACTAAGCAAACTTATCATTTACTTATTTGTAAAAAAAGGTAAAAGGAGAATTAGCAAATCACAACTCAATAAGTATAGGTTCACACACCCTACAGGATCAATCATCGTTTTCATACATATCATGTAAATTATTCAAAACATTCATCAAATCATAATGTCAAAACATTTCAAAGATCATCTTTCTATCAAACATTTCGTAAATTCATAAATCAATATAAAAATATGTCAATTCATAAATCATTACAAAATATGCTACCATTCAAATATCGTAATCAAGCCAAATTATGGATCGATAATTAAAAATCATCGTAAATTATTTTTATATACAAATCATGAATTAATCTTTAAAATCATCATAAATCATCATTCTTATTAGTTTATCATTAGTTACACTCACTACTATAACCCGTGACATTGATCGTATCGATAATTTCATTATCATGATTATTGCTAACTATTATAACCCGTTAGTCAGGGCCTTATGCTAACTACTAAACCCATTAGTAGAGTCGTATGATCATGTCTATGCTAACTACTATAATCAGTTAGTCAGGATCGTAGAACAGTTCTGGTGTCAATGATCTCACTTCTCAATGATGTAAGAAAATAGCCATCATAAAATCATTCTTTAAATATAAATCATTTTCTCATTTCATTCATAAACATGATTTATCATTTATATAGAGAAACACAAAATAATCATATGTTTGATCATATTTTCATACATCGAAAATAATGAAATAAAATATTCATTCATTTATAAACATACATATATACATAGATTCGAAAATAAACAAAATGTGAGAGATTTTACTTATCTCCTTTCGATTCCATCACTTAGTTTTTTTTTCAAAATAATTAATGGTCTATTCAAGATCATTTCAACACATCAGAATTTAATCAACCCTTTTTGAGACCATTTATACAAAAATAAATTAAGTTACACAAAAATTAACTCAACTAATTAATACTGACAGCATAAGCTATTTTCACTAAAATAACAATATCTCAAGATATCCAACTTAGAATTAAGATCTTTTTAATGCGTTAGAAAGTAGACTTGATAAGCTTTCTAACTGTATATGACCCATCTCATGATTCCTTGTGGATTAATTGTAACAATTTTTGAAATCCACGTCAGATGTTGCTGCCCTTCTAATAAAAATTACGTATTTATTCACAGGAAACTTCAAATTTAATTTTGCTTATTATGCTGGAAAGTAAACTTAATAAACTTTCCAAACCTATATGGCTTAATCTGTAATTCCTTGTATAAAAATTAAAATAATTTTTGTAATTCAATCCTGATATTGCTACTTTATAGCCTGTATATCCTTAAGTAAATATTAAACTACTCTTCATAAAAAATTTGGAATAGACTCCCATTTATTTTTTTAGAATGCAAATTCAGCAAACTTTCCAACGATATATAATAATCACAGTAATAATCTATCAATTAATACAAAATTTTATTTTAATTCATTATTACAGATCACAATATCTCATCTAAAAATATAATTTCTCCTTTAATCTTTAAAAAAAAAAACTCAAATCCCTACTTTCAACCTTTAAACTCCATTTAATAATCATCAATAGATCTTAATAAATAAAGCTCAGTAATTTAATCAAATAGATCAAAAAGATTAATAAAAGATTTTCATAAATTTTTTTGATTTTACTCTCAAAACTTCAACTTTAAATAATAACAATCAACTTGATATTTTTTTAAAATAAAAAAATGATATATACTCATATTTAAAAGATTAATTTGATGTACTATTTGATTTTGAATCGTAAATTTAACTTTTCATATTTTCTAATCTTAAGAAAAATAAAAAAAAAAATTTAAATTTTTTTTTATTTTCGATAGTTAAATTTTTTTATTTATTAATTAATTTTTTAATAAATTAATAAATTTTGATATTAATTTAATTTAATTATTATTTAAGGTGAGGTATCACAATTCTGAAATTTACTGCCGGTTATTTAGGGTGAGGCATCACAATTCTCGAATTTACTGCCGGTTAGCACTCTTCTGCTAATTATCTTTGGACTCGATTTCTCATTTATCTTTTCAATAGGTGTACTTTATTTGCAGACCTCCTCGTTTTTTTCTGCAATTAAATCTTTTTTCTCCTGCCGTCCAAGATTTTGATTTAGGCTGGTACATGGGCTTTTACGTTTTTATTTTTCACTTGTCTTGTCATAAGGACTTTCTCTGATTCCTCGTGTCTTAGCCATTTGTTATTTGTCACCTGTCTCAGTTTTTTCCCCAGGTTATTGCGCTTTTCGATGTTTAGATTGACTGAGGTTTATTGCGCGGGCTGTTGACTATTGGTAATTTGTGGCTTCTGTTTTGTCTTTTTTCTTTGGACCAACATCTATGGTCCGTATCCCTCTTGATCCTCTTCTTTCTGCTTCGTATTAGGGCTTGGTCTAGTAGCTTCTCAACCCTAGTGCAATTGGTTGTTGTAGTCGTTGATGGCATGTCCGGAGAAAAATCTTTTTTATGTCCAATTTTTCCACATCCTAAAAACATCATGCCTATCCCCTTATAAATAATGACCTGTTTTCTTCCTTCAACGATAACAAATTTCCTTAAAGGTTTGTCCAAGTTGACTTGAACACAATGTCTTACAAATTTTCCCCTTTCCCCAATGAGGGTGTGGCTGTCAACCCTTAAGAGGGTACCAATATGTTTACCTATTTTAGTCAAGATTCCAAAATCATAGTATTCTATGAGTAGCTCAGGAAGTTTGGCCCAAACTGCCATGGAAGAGAAAGATGCTTCTGAAGCTCTGAAGTCTGGTGACCATTTTTTTATAGCTAACAATTGAGCTCCCACAATCCACGGCCCCCTTTGATGACATAATCACAATCATCCAAGTTTTGAAATTTAATTAAAAAATAATCACAACCTAGATCAATGGCATAAAATTTACCTCGTGTCTTCCAAATTTGGTTTAGCTTGAAGACAAGATATTGATATCCCACGTTCCTACCAAAGACCTTAACAATAAGCTTTTTGGCCCATATGATCCTGGTTTTGTTCCTCTCTTTAGTGCTGAGTGTGATGGTTGTTACATCTGTTTTCGCACTATTCACCTAGTCAAGGAAATCCTCCTCCGACTTGGTTTTTATGTTTTCATCTTTTGGTTCCACACTGTAATGATCCAAACCTCCATAATCAGCTCCTAGGAGAGAGTCGGGATATGAAACCATCTTTCTTTGGATGCCATTATAGAACTTTCCCCGTTGTTTTGAACTCTCTTAGAATGGGACTCTTTAGTTTTCTTCGTGCTACATTGCAAAGCATCTTCTTGTTCGCAAGAGAGAGCTGGTTTTTCACTGAAAGAGTTTTCCATCACTTTGTCTCCTATCTTCTGAATAAATTATTCGAAACCTCTGTCATGTTCATATACTGTGATAGATTGTGCGGTGAATATACATCCTTTTCATTTGGATTATTCCTCGAGTAAGATTTAAAGTTAGAATATAGCATGTATATGGTTCAAACGCCTTAAAAAGATCCATTGTTTTCGGATTGATACAAGACATTTTTATGGTCAACTTTAGATAAAGCTTTATACTAAAACAAAGAATACAACGGCATACCCAATGGCCAATACCACATATTTTTGTGTGAGAAATACTTGCTACTCATAGAAATTGATCATGACCTTGGAATGGGATATGATCTTCATTTTTTTTTTCTATAATTCAGCTACTTCTACTAAAATTCAGCGTCAGTTATCAACAGATCTGCCTCCATTAGATACTACCATATAATTTGCCAGTATAACCTTTAAATCCTCAAAGATTAATAGGAAAGGGATTCGTTCATCTAACCTTTGAATCCTCCCAAGTTCTCTATAGTTTAGATTACAAAGTCGCCCCGTTTGGTAGGGCTCATCAGATACCATTTCCAAACCCAAGCATAGATGCCTTCATTGGCTCACTTCCTAAGAAGGTACTGCAGCCTAACTGAAGTAAGTTTGGACTGTAAATTTTTCTCCTCATTTTCTTCATAGTCTAGCTCAACCAACTGTGAAATTTTGTAAAAACTTTTTGCATTGAGAACTCAATATCAACATGATGCAATTCTAAAAAAAAGAAAAAGAAAAAAAAAGCATGGTTGTATTGCAACTCTCTCGAGAAGGAGAAGAAGAACTGCATCAAAGCACCAAGAAGATCAAGGAGTCACATCCTGCTTGCAGTAATGCTCTCACGTCTGATTCAAAGATGACAACACGTAGGAAAATCATTTCTTAAAAAGATTCTCTACTTGAAGCGTCATGTGGCGCGTATGAACAATATTTTTTCGACCAAGAAAAGGAAAGCGTGGAAACAGATACGGAAGAGGAACTCCAGGATCAGCCACTCTGACGATATTAACATCATGCTTAATACAAAAAAGGAGAAAACAAGAACCAGGAGTAGGATTGGCCAAGACACTGATAGTTAAAGGTGTTCGAAAGAAATGTTAATTACAAATACCTGCTGTTTAAATTAATCCAGATATGGAAGACACAAGGTAAGTTTTTTGTTATTGATCATGGTAGCGATTACTTTTTAATTAAATTCCAGAATCCTAAATATTATGATTATGTGATAAAAAAGGGCCCCTGGTTTATGGGTGGTCATTTTCTGGCTAACTGAAATTGGACTCCTAACTTCAGAGCTTTAAAAGCATCTTTCTCATCGGTAGCAGTTAAACTCCCCAAATTACCCATAGAATACCATGCTACTGAAATCTTCACTTGAATAGGAAAGAGCATAGGTGGTCTACTTAGAGTGGATAGCCATATTCTCTTTGAAGAAAGAGGCAAGTTTGCACGACTATGTATTCAAGCTAATCTAGACAAGCCAATAAAGAGATCCATTTCTGTTGAAGGGAAAAAAACAGTCCATACTTACGAAGGGATCGGTATGTTATGCTTCCAGTGTGGGAAAATCGGGCATAAGAAAGAATATTGTCCTGAGAATTTAAAAATCCCTTCCATGCAAACCTAGGAAGGGAGTACAGAGATCAAGAAACCAAAGGAACCAATCAACAGGGAGGAAGAAAAGATTGAGCAAGGGGATTATGGCCCATGGATGCTGGTCCAAAGGAGACGGAACAGACAAAAGTTGAAGCCAACGCCTATGGCCAGGGTAGGGTCGACAGCTGTAGAATTCAGTTTCACAAGAAATGGAGCTATCAAGAATGAGACAAAACAAGTCTTTCCCTCCAAATGAAAGAATTCACTTCACAAAATCAGAGAGATATATAAGGAATCAAAGAAAGGTTATTGTCAAGAAACCTGAGTGAAAAACAAAGGGGAAAACTTCCATTGGTTAACACAAAACAAGGTGTTGACTGACATAAAAAAGATAATGACATGTCTTAAAAAGGAGAAGTAAACAAGGTAAATGCTAAACAAGATAGAAACAACGAGGGATTTGAGGCAAAAAAATAATAACAATACTAGTGTAATAAATACAATCCAAGAAGCAATGTTTCTTTTTCAATGCAAGTTAGCAGCCCTAAGCATGCAACCATGCAGACTGAAAAGACAAGACCCCAAGTAGGTTTTTCAAATTGTTTACAAGGAAAAGAGGGCAAGTATATGGTGAACATTCATCAACTGCATAAAACACCAAATCTTCCAGAACCAAATAAGGTAACTTACAATGGCCTTCTCAAGGAATCAACACTAGCTCTAAAAACCAAAGTTCCGGGCACTCAATGCCAGCCAACACATACATGAGAATCTGCAAGAACAGGCGTTTGAGAAGGGAAAGGATACAGCAAGCAAATCGCAGAGCTTCTCCACAAACTTCATCAACTTCTCCTTTGGCCTGCCTAGGTGTAAACGAGGATCCTCTACGACAAGCTCTAAGTGAGATCAACGAAAGGGAAGATTCTGCAGATCAATTTCTCCAAAGAAGAGAGGTTATCCACAAGATGTACGAAGCAAGGATGACCATATTGACACCATCTACCAGACATTGGAGCAACCCATCTCTACTAATCTGTTCGCCTCCTGTTTTACCATTTCTTTATCAAAGCTCACACTTCTCAGAGACACCAAGTCACTTGAACAGGTAGCATCAGCGAAACTTCGAGATGTTTCCTTAACAGAACGGTCCTAGTCTCCTCCTAGGCAGAAAGAATGTTGGAAGTCCACATGAGGTACACGCAAGTGTCAGTGATGAAACTGCTAGTGGACAGAGCAGCACAATCAAGATAAATACCAGCTCCCCAGTGATCCAAGGATTGGAGACTCTCTTGCACAAAGTGGAATTTTACCGCCAATGAATCAGGAAGAAGCGATGGAATGGAAGATAAAATTGTTCATGAAATACCCCAAACCCCTTACCTTCCTAGTTTTGAAGAAAAACCATTTCGTTTTCATTTCATATGGATAGAAATCTGGACTTCCACCAGGCTATGGCTAACCAATGGGCTCCAAATCACCTTTCACTTAACCAGACTATCGATGATTTCATTGACTATATCAAAGCCCGGAATAAAGTGACCTTTGGCAATATCTACCACAAGAAATGTAAAATTATTACCAGATTGAAGGGCATTGAAGAAGCCCTTGATAACAAACCAAATGATTTCTTACTTAATCTTCAAAGAACCTTGATGGGAGACTATCAAGGAAATCCTTAAACATGAGGAACTTTTATGGGCTATGAAATCAAGAGTGAGTTGGACGATAAAAAGGGAGAGAAATACAAGATTCTTCCACTTTACAACTCTTGTAAGAAGATATAGAAATAAAATTGGTGGCTTGTATGATGTCAATGGAGTTTGGATCACTGATCATGAAGGAGTGAAAGCAATAATTATAGATCACTTCATGAAATTGTTTTCCACGTCCAACATGAATGAAGTCAGGAACCAAGAGCCAAATCACCTTAAGTGGGCCGTCTTGATATCCATAAGGTGATTTTGTGGACCAGCTCCAAGCAACGGTTTCTGATGTTGATATCCATAAGGCCTTAGAGTCTCTTAAACCATTTAAGACCTCGAGCCCTGATAGTCTTCATCCTTTCTTCTTTCAACCATGTTGGCCCAAGGTAGAATAAAAAAATATGTGAGACCATTTTCAAAACGTTTAACACTGGAAAACTATAGAAAGCTATGAATGAAATGTTGATCACCTTAATTCCAAAAAACCAAGCACCCGCCTTCATACCACTATCTAAAACTGTGACTAAAATAATGATCCAGAGGTTATGACCCTTGTTGAACAAATTCATATCACCCCTGCAAGGGAGCTTCATATCAGGAAGACAAGCGGTTGCAAGTGTCATCATTGTCCAAAAAGTCCTCCATTTGATGAAGAAGAAAAAAGGTCAACACGGGATCATGACTTCGAACGTTGATATTGAAAAAATCTATGATTGACTTGAATGGGGTTTTATAAGAAAGATCCTCGTGTTCTTCAAATTTCTAGCATCATGGGTTAACTTGATTATGAACTGTATTATCATTTCACATTTAACAATAGCGGCTAATGGAGGTAAGCTTCAAAGTTCCATCCTTCGAGAAGCATTCGCCAAAGTGATCCATTATAGCCATACATTTTCATTTTATGTATGGCGTATCTCAACCTTACCATCGAGGAGGCTTTATGATAAGATATAATGGTGCCCAATCCGAGTCTCAAGGAGAGGTCCATAGCTATCCCACCTCTTCTTTGCGGATGACGTAATACTGTTCTATAGAATGGATAAGAAATCCACTGCCACAATAAAAAAGGTGCTGCAGGAATTCATGTGTGAATCTGGTTAAAGAATCAACCTGGAGAAATCAAGAATTCTTTTCTCAAAAAAACCAAGGACGAGCAAAGGGATTGGATTACAAGTTGTCTAAACATCAAAGCAATGAAAGAGTTTGGAAAATATTTAGGGTTCCCCATGCATAACAAAAGAGTGAGAAAGCAAGACATGAGTTCATCGTAGAGAAGGTTAAATCTAAGCTAGCAAGCTGGAAAGCAAATTTACTTTCCCCTGCGGACAGAATGGTTCTTATATGGTCGAGTATAACAGCGATCCCGAAATATTTCATGCAATGCAGAGCGCTTCCTATGTCTATGTACACTACTCTTGACAAAATCAACCAAAAATTCCTCAGGATTATTGGGATGAAGTCACCAAATCTAAGGATAAAGAAGGTTTGGGATTGAGGAAGAGTAAGCCTCGCAACCAAGCTCTCATCACCAAACTCTGTTGGAGAGTGATTCACAATCAGAATGATCTCTGGGTTCGAGTCCTCAGCCACAAGTACCTTCAAAAAACAAATGTTGACTAAGTCCTACATATCTATTGTTCAAAGATCCATGAAAAGCTACCAGTATCTTTTAGAAAAAAGAATATGGTGGATTATAACAAAAATAAACTTTTAGAATGATAACTAGATAGGTCAAGGCTGTATTAGGTCCTTGGTTGAAAGACCCTTTCAACATGAAGAAACTTCTCTCACCATGAATCAATTTAAGATTGATTGGGAAACCATAGGACAAGCTTCTTTATCCATCGGCCTTCTTATGGACCTCACACAGTGTATCACAAGTATTCCCTTTACCTGCCTGGATAATGGGAATGATTTCATATACTGGAATTTCTCCAACTTAGGAGAGTTTACTTTAAGCAGTGCTTATCAGCTTGCTACCAACGCCAATTTCCAAATTAGCAGGGACGAAAAAGAACAGTGGACATGGATTTGGAAACAAAAGGTACCTCCTAAACTACAGTTTTTCATTTGGGAATGCATTCGCAGTATTCTTCAAACAAGATGACTCCTTAGAAATAGAGGTATGACTGTTCCAATGGAGTGTCCATTTTGCCAAAAGTAGGAAGAAACAAATCAAAATCTGTTTGCTGAATGTCCTATTGTGAGCCTGGTGGGAGCGTTGAAACCATGCAGCTTACACTAGGTTCAGCACCAGCATAAAATGGGAAGATTTGATTAAATTCAATGCAACCATAAATACCTGGTTGTCAGTGCCTAGAATTCCATAGAGAATGTTCACCATATGATTGGCACAAGCTCAACATTGATAGGTCTTCTTTAGGTAATCCAAGCAAAGCAGGGGCAGGAACTATTCTGAGATATCATGAGGGACGATGGGCGTTGGGTTCATCCAGACACATTCCTAGAGCTACAATTGTTGAAGCCAAACTATGCTTCCTTAGAGACGATCTTAACTTGGCCATTCAAGCTGGGATAAGGAACTTGGCTAGAGAAGTGGATGCGACTGCTGTGATTAACTTGATAAAAAAAAACCCAACGCTAAATTACAACCATCTCTACACTCTTACTAAAGATTGCAAGACTATGTTGAACAACTTTCAGTAGACAACGATCCAACATATTTCCTATGAGGGAAATAGATGCGTTGATGCTCTTACTAGACGAGACAGTGAAGGGAAAATCTATGTCCCTCTACATTTAGCTGATTATCTTTGTAATACCCCACCCCAAATGATAATTGGGTTAGACTATTAGTAAAGTCTATTAAATTAATTAGGAGGTTATTTACTAAAGAAAAAGTGGCTGAGCATTTTACTAGAGAGAAACTTAGTTATCATGAAATAAAAAAGAAAATGCAAGTTCTTCTTCCCTATTTTCTTTAGGGTTAGAGAGCATAAAAAATCAAGTTCAGGATCCAAAATCGAAAACTACAGTCGAGTTAATTTTTTAATGGTGAGTATCTGCCCTCTTTTTATTCAAGAAAAATATCATGTTAGTTGCTATTATTTGTACTTGAAGTTTTAAGATAAAAACTGAGAAAAATTACAAAATTTTTCATTAATCTTCATGATCTATTTGGGTAGATTATTGGGCTTTGTTTATTTCATGTTCTTAAGATTTATTGATGATTATTGAATGGAGTTTAAAGGTTGAAAATGGGATTTGAGTTTTTAAATATTGAAGGAAAAATTATGTTTTTGAATGAGATGTTATGATCTGTAATAGTGAATTAAAATAAAATTATGTATTAATGGATAGATTATTGCTATGATTATTATATATCATTGGAAAACATGTTGAATCTACTTCCTAATGAAATAAACGGAAGTCAAATCTAAGTTTCTTATGAAAAGTTATCTAATTTTTACTTAAGGATATGTAGGCTGTATGATAGCAGCATTAGGGTTGAATTACGAAAATTGTCTTAAATTTTATACAAGGAATTAAGAATTGAGCCATACGTGTTTGAAAAGGTTATTGAGTCTATTTTACAACAAAACAAGTAGAATTGAATTTGGAGTCTCCTATGAATAAATATGTAATTTTTATTAGAAGGTATATATGTTGTTTAGCTACAACAAATAACGTGGATTGC
This sequence comes from Durio zibethinus, assembly GCF_047325235.1. Lineage (NCBI taxonomy): Eukaryota > Viridiplantae > Streptophyta > Magnoliopsida > Malvales > Malvaceae > Durio > Durio zibethinus. The sequence goes on from NC_143175.1 coordinate 16,754,379, forward strand.
AAAATTTATTATAATTAATCTACAAGGAATTACAAGGTGGACTACATATGGTTAGAAAGCTTATCAAGTCTAGTTTCTAACGCATTAAAGAGATCTTAATTTTGATTTTGATATATTGAGATATGGTCATTTTAATGAAAAGAGGTCAGGCAGCCAGTATTAGTTAGTTAAGTTAACTTTTGTATAACTTAATTGTTTTTGGTATCATTGGTCTCAAAATGGGTTGATTAATTTCTATTATGTTAACATTATCTTGAATAGGTCATTAATTATTTTAAGGAAAAAAACTAAGTGGTGAAATCGAAAGGAGGCAAGTAGAATCTCATACACTTTGTTTGTTTTCGATTTTATGTATATATGTATGTTTCTAAATGAATGAATGTTTTATTTCATTATTTTCGATGTATGAAAATAGGATCAAGTATATGATTATTTTGTGTTTCTCTATATAAATGATAGATCATGCTTATGAATAAAAAGTACGATCATCTTTGAAAAGTGGGATCATCGACACAAGAACTAGTTTCACGGCCTTGACTAATGGGTTATAGTAGTTAGCATAGATATGATCATATGGTTCTGCTAACGGATTATAGTAGTTAGCAATGATTATGATGATGAAATTATTAATACAGTCAATGTCACAGATTATAGTAGTGATCGTAACTAACGATAAACGAATGATAATGATGATTTATGATGATTTTAAAGATTGATCCATGATTTGTATAAAATATGCATTTGACCATGATTTATTATTTATAATTGATGAATTAACATGTTTTGATATTGATTTATGATCTACAAAATATTTGACATAATGATGATTTTGAAAATATTTTGACATTATGATTTGATGAATGTTTTGAATGATTTATATAATATGTATGAAAATGATGCTTGATCTGATGAGGTATGTGAGCCTATACTTGCTGAGCTATAATTTGCTCATTCTCCATTTATTTTTTTCTTTACAGATGACTAAATGATAGTTTGCTTAGTTTTGTAAAAAGCTTAAAGATCAAATAGAAAAGATTACTTAGTCATCGAAGACAATGTTGGCCAATGATATCTTATAAAACAGTTTTGTATTTTATATGGTTTCTATTTGGATATATAGAGATGTATCATTAGTTGAATTAAATATATAGATTTTACTTGGCAGACTATATCAATTTATTAAAAAAATTTTAGAATGATTAAAAAAGAATGATTTGTATTACTTTGAGGTTTTACTTCAAGGTAATATGATTGTATTGCGTTTTGATTTCGAGGCGTGACAATCTTTTTCTTAATGTGTTTAATGTTATTTTGAATTTCCTTTTACTTTGTTTGTAGCTGAGACTACTAGGACAATGTTGTACCGAACCATGTTTTCTTTTTATGAATGATTATTTCCAAACAAAAAAAAATATTAACATGATGTAATATAATTATACTTGTTTTTTCTTTCTTTATGTTTCTTTTCCTAGATAAATCATGACTCATGGTATTTATATTAAAGGAAACATCAAATTAAATATGGATAGATTTACAAAGTTGAAAAAAATAGCTCATTATGATCACTGTTTGCAATAGGAAAAATATGACATACTACAAGACAATCATATTTTGTAAAGAAAAAAAAAACTTAATATATAAGCTATAACTAAAGGACAACATATGTTGTAATGCATATCATATATCTGTAATCTATGTCAACAACATAGCACATTTTTTTTAAGGGAAACAAAATAATGGATTCCAGCATGGCTTAATTACTTTAGTTTCTTATTAAAGTGATTGTTCAAGAGAAGTAGAGAAAACTTGCCTTCCTAATAAGTGAAATTTATCTTGATGCTTTTTCTGATGCTGGTTAAAGAACAGCATCCTCTCTTCAGGTGATTAAGAATCCATGCCTGGGTGAGCAAAAATACATTGCAAATCCAACTATTACAAAAAAGAATGCTATTAAAGAATATAGTGCGTAAATTATCCATAATTTGAGAACTAAAAACTCAATCATGTCTTCAATAGGATTGAAGTGAAAGTTTTACTTGGTTACAAAAAGTGAACTGATAGTGTGTTAATGGCTTAATGCACCAAAAATAAGCACAGCTTGCACCCAAGAGGGAGAAAAGCTCCGTTTTGAAGTAATTTTTCAGAGTATGTAAATATAGAACTCGCTATTGATGATCTAATAGATTTAGTTTCCATTTAAAGAAGCTGCAGCATCTTAGTCTGAATCATGATTGGCTCCAAATTAATTACTAGTAACATAGGTTTTCAACCATGCTAGCAAATATAAGCTATTAGACACTATTTACAAGAATTCAACTCAAGAACCAAGACCATATATACAAAGAATAAAAAAAAAAAAGTGCATGGTTAAAAAGATATATCATTTCCCATGTTACAATTAATCCAGTTTCGAACACGAAAACTTAAATGGTCAAAGAAAACGTGAGGTTTTAGACCCAGTAACTACTGCACCAGTTGCAAAAGAATAGATTATGTATTATGGATCAACCATACCCTTTAATATTCAAGCAAAACAAAAATTTTATACGTAATAAATAGATTGACTAACCTCGAATCATTACAAAACATCAATCATTCCATACCTAACTAAGTTTAAAATAGCATGAGCTAGTTTATAAGGTAATATTCAACAATATCTAAGTTTCTGGCAATATCTAAAGCTAAATTCTTGAAGTTTAATTTGTAATAAGCTCCCATGGTAACCCAGAAAAAAATAGTTTAATCTTTATTTCTAATTCAATAAAAACAAGAGAATTTTAGCAAATTCTAGGACCTGAATATTAGAAAGTATTGAACACATAAAAATGCAAAGAAAACAGGGAAAAGATGGAAATAGAACAGGTAAAATGGCCAAAAAGAGGCAAAAAATTAAGGGAAAAAATAGAAAAAATTATGGATCATTTCTCGATTTGTGCATGTCATCCCTATGTAGGGGCCATGCTAATCTTTTTTGTATCGTTTCAATTTTATCGGATATCCTCAAAAGGATCATTTTTGCCTGCTTCTTTTTTATATATGAAAATTTTTAGTGTTCAGTTCCTAAGCTATTAGGGAAATTTGGTTGGTTTTCACCTAGAACCTGATCTAGTCTACCTCATCCAAACTAAGTCATAGTGGTTGAAAACCATGGGCATGTGAGACCCTTGCTTTTTTATAGTTTTAACTTTTAACCTTGCAAATGGGTCTGATACATCAAGACCAAAGATTAGAATTTTTAAATTAAATTATCGAGAATTTAATTTTAATTGTTAAAATTAAAAATTTAGTACTTTTTTAATAGACCCACTCTTAGGATATCAAAATTCTTAACCGTATGTGATTATGGATTTTCTTGATGTAAGGCCTAGCAATGAAAACAAAATGCAAGGACCATAAGAGTTTGGTTCTAAGCTTTAGCCTGATCATCATTAGGTAACGTTTGATTCAAAGAAAATAACATTTTTTTGTCAAAATTTTAATTTTGGTAATTTAATTTTTTAGTTTGGTTTACAAAATATAATAGTTAAGATTTTTTTAAAATTTTTAATGGTGTCAAAAAAGAAATATTAGGAGAATAAAAAATTTCTCTTTCCCTGAGATTTTTTAGATTTTGGAAAGAAATTAAAAATTTTATCTCATTTACCTTCAATTGCTTTTTCAGTCTATATTATTTTTTAGTTTCTTAAAATTAAAAAATTAATATGATTTTTGTTATTCATAATTTTAACAAGTATTAAGTTTAGAAACATAGTGAATGTTAAAAGTATATTTTCAAAATTTTAAAATTTTAACAAAGATCATATTTTTAAAATAAAAAATATAGTTGATATTGAAATTTTTTTTTGAAAGTTTAAAATTTTAACAAAGATAACGTTTTTAAAATAAAAATGTAATGGATATTGAAATCACTCCTTTTAAAATTCTAAAATTTTAACAAAAATCAAGTTTTTTAAGATAAGAGTCATAATAGATGTTGAAACTTTATTCTTGAAATTCTAAAATTTTAACAAAAGCAACTTTTTTAAAATAAAAAACATAATGGATGTTGAAACCACCCCTTTTAAAATTCTAGAATTTTAACAAAAACTGTGTTTTTAAGATAAAAAAATGTAATGGATATTGAAACTTAATTTTCAAAATTCTAAAATTTTAATAAAGACCGTATTTTTAAGATAAAAAAGATAATGGGTGTTGAAATTTTATTTTGAAATTTTAACAAGGATTGTGTTCTTAAGATAAGAAATGTAACGGATGTTAAAATTTTATTTTCGAAATTCTAGAACTTTAACAAATTTTTAAAATAAAAAATATAGTGGATGTTGCCATTCATAACAAAATTAAAATAAAATATAAAATATCTTTACTTAAGATTATTATATATAAAATTTAAAATATGTTTATTTAATATTATTACTTACAAAATTTATTCTGAGGATGAAACCCCGGAGAGAGGTTTACCACCCCTTTCTAACCCCCTACATCGACCTGATCGTGAAAGTCGATCTACGTATTTTATTTGCGTAGAGACAATCAACGTAAGAATACTAATTAGGATTGTAAAATTATATTTGTTGAAAATATGAAAAAATATTTTTTAAAATTTTTTAATTTCAATGAAAATAACATGTTATTCATAAATAATGTGTTCTGAATGTCACATGTCATTGAAAACAATAAAGTAAAAGACTTTATTATGTAATCTTACATTCATCAAAACCAAACACAAAAATCTTAGGTAGTGCTTGGTTTTAGAAAATAAAGCCATTTTTTGTTTTTATTTTCTTGGAAAATGAAAAATATGAGTGTCATAATGTTTAAGTTTCGAGAACCTACTCATTAAACACAAAAATTATGGAGTCACCACCAATCTTTTTTATCTAGGTGTGATTGGCTACCTAAATAAACTTATCTTTTCTAAAGTTGTCCTAAGGCTAAATTAAAGGTTCCTAAAAAGAATAAGTTCTTGTCTGCATCAACAGAACTAAGTTTGGGAGTCAATTACATGTAAGGAAGGTATTAACACCCCTTTACGCCCAAAATTAATACCACTTTAATTAAATGTTATCTTACTCAAGCTTTATCAAAGATGGTTTTTATTATACAAAAAATATCAATTCCAATCTTTTTATTTATTTACAAAATAAGTTCACACAAAAATTCTATAAAAAATATCAAACAATAATGCAACCATGCAAATATAGAAAATATCATACCAATATATCATGCAATCTTGCAAATATATTAAATCATGCAAATAAATAAATAATCATGTAAATATATATTATCCAAACATGCAAATAAATAAATAAATAATCATGCAAATATATGTTATCCAAACATGCAATTAAATTAAATTCATGCAAAATAAAGACCATGCAAAATAAATAATTAAAAACATCATGCAAATAATAAATAATCTTATCAATTTTTTCTTTTTCTTTTCATCATCAAAATTAAATTCAATCCACAATTAAATAATAAAAGTAGAAAAGAACAAAAAACTAGAAAAATAAAACCAAAAAAAAAATCAAAATTAAGATCAAAAGTAAAAGGAAAAAGGAAAGAAAAAACCTGTGATCAAGTCAATTTGAAGTGTAAGTTAGTGCATGGAGTTTCGAATCTTCACACGGATTAAGGCTTGGCGATAACGATGTGTTTCTATCATGTATAAAAGCAAAAATCAATCTTTTCCTAAAAAATCCTCTGTTCTTTCTTTCTCTAGCCAAAAGCTTCTCATTCTTCTTTTAATTGAAAATTTTAAGCAATCCCAAAAATTGTCAAAATTGTAGAATCTTGCGCTAAGAATTCAAAGGGTGCCAAAAAATTTAAAGGAAACCCAAAAATAACCCAAAAACCATCGTCAAACTCTTCCGATCACCATAATCTTCATTGAAAAATTCAAAGTCCCACCATAAAATTCAAAAAAACCCAGAAAACTAGAATTTTAACAAGGACCTAGCCATAAAATTTCAAAAATTCAAACCCAAACCCAAAAGTTTAAACCAAATTCTAGATATCCAAATACCCAAAATTCTAAAATCATCCAAAATTAAACTGTAACTCCAAAAACCAAACTAGAGAACCTAAAAACTTTCAAAAAACCAAATCAAATTTCTCCAATAACTCACAATTCAAGAATTAGAAAAATTTTGAATGCACAAAATTGTTTCTATGTGCTTATTGCCTGATTTTTTTTATTACTTTTTATGTATTCCTTATTGATTCTTCCCTTGATTCAAAAACTTTACCTAAATTTTTTGCTCTCTAATGGCCTCTATTTGATCTTGATTTGCTATTGTCTGACCCCCCATTACTGCTTGAGGAACTGCTTTTATAAAGATAAAAATCAACTTAATTTGGAAAAATTTTTAATGTTAATTGATCTAGAGAAATTCAATTATGTAATATTTTTCCTTTTCGCATTAGATTGATGCCCAAGATTTGTCAAATTTAAGCTTTATATTAATTTTCAAATCTTGAAAAAAAATTACAATATAAAAAAATACATAAAAAAATCCACATTTAATAACAAAAATAAAATGAAAATAAATAAAACTATTTTGGGCCTTTTTTATTTGGGCCTAAAATCCAATTGCATAATTAAAAGTCCAATATCAAATTAAAATTCGAAATAAGAAAAAATGGGGTGTCTACAATGAGTGAAAATGTATTTGATAATTGAAAATGAAAATAAATTTTTAGAAAACAAAAATGAAAATGGGTTAAAATATGAAAACAAAAAAATATATATTTTCAATTATGAAAACAAGGATGTACATTACTTTGTTTTGTAAGTTACCATATTTGAACACTTTTTAATGTCATTAATTAATAAATATTTATTGTCTTTATAATTAGATGCCACAAATAGTGATATCATTGAATATTTTATTTTTCCTTGTTTTTATATTTTTAAAAAATAATTTTTATTTTCATTTACTAAATCATTTTTTTAAAAAACAAAAAAAAAAAAACTATTTTCTAAAAAATGAAAATAGAAAATAAAAAAAATATTTTCTTAAACAATTTTCCTAAGTTAATAAAACTCAAAAATTACATATTTACCTTTAATATCATTTTCCCCCTAAAATCACTTTCCTTATAAAACCTAAGAATTTGTGAATTAAACAGCACCTTAAGGTAATTGTCTTTAATTTATAATGCATTTATGAATGGATTAATGGTGTCAATTATGTTATTAAATGGTGGCAATAATATCTATCTATCTATAACATAAATTTTGGTTATTTTGACTAAATGTTGACTATCCCTGAGGAATGTCACGTAACAATTTCTCATTTTTTTGTTTTTTTAAGTATTTAATAACTAATTTTTGGAGATTTCAATTTTTAATGTGGGAATCATTTTATACCAAGATTTGTTTCTTTTTTTAGTCTTTTTTTTTTTACTTTTTTTCCTTTTTTTAAAAATTTTAATTAATATTTTTTAAAAATTTATTTTTTTATGTAGGACCCATTTAATATTAAAAGTACACAATGTGTTTGGTTTTTTTAGTTAATAAGGATGGCAAAACAATTAGGATCCAATAAGTTTATATTAATCTTGATTCAATATAATTATTTTTGTAAAAAGCCATATCAAATCAATTCGAGTCATTTTTTTTATACAAATCAAAGAAACCATATTTATGATGTTTTGCTCCAAGCTACTCGATGTTAGATATAAAGTATATATTTTATTATTTTTTAATTATATATATGTACTTACTGACTTTTTTTTTGAAAGTTTGGTATTAAGTGGTTCCACATAAAAAAAATAAAAAAAATTAATTTTTTATAAAATATATTTTATGAGAATAAGATGTTAATTTATGTATTTATGTGTCACTCTTAAGGTGTAATTGAGCTGAGCCAAGTCGATACACTGCAATACTCGAGCTTGATTCAAAATTTCAAACTCAAAACTCAACTCAAACTCAATCAAATTTTTACTTTTAACCTCAAGCTTTATTCGAGATAAAACTCGAACCGACCTCAAGTAAGCTTAATTAATCTTGATGCTTAGTAAAAATTTACAAATTTAATTAATATACTTGACATCAAAGTCTCAATCTAACTAATCAAGACAACAAAACAATTAAATCAAACAATCCAAAAGAAAGCTATATCTTTTCAAGTTCCAAATGATCTTTAAACATAAATACAGTTGAACCATTCAGCCATCTTCCATTCAGCAAAAAGAAAGCTTTTTAAGCTATGTAAACTTGTGATAGTAGGATTTGTAAACAAAAAAATAAAATTCTGAAGCTTTGTAAAAGAAAGATCTAGAATTAAACCTTTTAAATTAGATTTTTTTTCTAGAGCAAGAGTTAATAGGAAAAGAAAAGTTTCAGCATCACCAAAATAGACAAAAATTTCCAACAATTTTCATGGACCTATTTTAGAAATCAAGGCAATGAAGTCAAAATAAAAAAAAAAAAAACTTATTAAACTCAATACCCTACTTGGAATCAGTGTTGCAATCAGACCTGCAACTATTAGAGGAGAGTAGTTGTTGCTGCCATTAGTTAGAATAGGCACTATTGGCTAGAATTAGGATTGGTAGATTGAGACTCAAGACAAAAAAAGCAAGAAAATTTTTGTGATAAAGGCTCAATGTGCAGGCAAGAAAGGAAAGGTTGGATGTTGGACAATTAAAAGACTTAGGCAATATATGCTCCACCATACCACTTGGCTTATAGCCAAATTAGACCCAATCAAGTACATCTTTGAAAAATCATCATTATCTGGATTGCAAGATGCTAAATAATGCTCTCAGAATATGACATGGTGTATGTAAGCTAAAAAACAATAAAAAAAAGTGCCATAGCATAATTTCTTATAGATAGTGCTACTGAAAGCTATGAGCCAATGAAACTTGATTTTTCAAATGAAAAATTAATTTGTCTTTGAGTCGGAATAGGAAAATGTTCATGATAAGTCCTAGAAAATGTATTTCGATGGGGCTATTAATGCCTTGAGGCATGAAATTGGAGTAATTTTGATATCTCCTAAAGGACATTATTATCCCATTATGGCATAGTTGAATTTCAATTGCACTTGTGCTCATTACAAAATATATACATATCCTTGATACAATTTATACCTTTCATGCAAAATTATGTGTTTTAAATTAATCACTTATTCTTTTTTTTAAAGGGGAGATATCTTAGAATACAAAAATTTTGCTTGAAATAAAATGAATATTTATGTAATAAACATTTTTTAATATTTAATATTAGCTTGAACATATGTGCTTGAATATATGCTTGAGTATATGCTTTAAATGATATTGATGCTTAAAGCATTTATAAAAACATGATTTATGGGTAGTATGCATATTATTTCTCTTCTTTTTTCTCATAAGTATCATTTAGTAAATTTGAGACTATTGTGTTAAAATACTAAAATCCTAAAATTGGATACATTGAAATACTTTTATGCTCTTGTATTTAAATACATGTATTTGAACTTCATTGTACATATTACACTTGAATACATGAATTCATTATACTCTTAATTGAAAACATTTGCTCTTGAATTTTGTCTTATGTCTTGAATTGATCATCTTTTTGTTATGAAAAAAAAAGAAAAATATTTTGTGGATAAATTTGCTTTGATAATAGATATATGGGTGTCTGCTTAATAGATAAATATGCCTTAACATGTATGTATGTTGAATTATGAGTGTCGGATGTTCTGATATGTATGTGATTAAAAGAATATATGCTAAAATGGGTTGGATTATGAGTGTTGAATTAGGATGAAGAATGCATTAATTGATGGAGAGTTTTACTAGGAAATATGCATTATTTAAGGGAGAGTTTTTCAAAATGGTTTTAAAAAATTTTAAATGTTTCAAAGAAAGTTTTTCATCAATCAAATTTATCTTTAAGTTTTGTCATATCAAAAAGAGGGAGATTGTTAGCATTAAATTGATCCTTATTTTGAAATGATAAAATATTAAGCTAAATAAGCTTCATTAAAAAAAAAGGATCTATTTAGTACATGTTATTAAATTATATTATTTTTAATATTAAATAATTACAAGTAATATTTGAAATAAAAATATTTTGATAAAAGGTTTTAAGTTTTTAAAAGATTTATTTAGTACATGAATATATTATTTTTTGTACTAAATAAACATTTTGTCTTCCAAAATAGTATTTGATTTGGAAAATATTTTTATAAAACTTAAAACCTTTCTTTATGTATTTGTATTTATCAAACCAAAACTATCTTTAAAGATCATTGATTTGAGATTAAATGAAAGTTCAATTATTGTTTTTAAAATGAATTTAATTCATATTGAACTCATTACAATTTTGATAATATTAGTTTTGAGAAATGAATTAACTTGATAAAGTTGGTTTGTAAGAATAAGTTTTTCCAACATGGAATTTTATTTTATTTTTCTATATTAATTTAAAAAATTTTAATATCTCAATTTTATATGGATGGAAAACTATCTAAGTCTACTTTCTAATGGATAAAACAAAATTAAAATCCAAATTTTTTAAGAAATGATTTTGAATTTTTACTAGAGACTGCAGTTGTTAAACAACTGCATAAGGGATAGTTTTGAAAATTCATTATAATTTGTATATATTGAATCAAATAATAAATTTTATATGGATAAAAAGTCACTTAAGTCTAGTTTCTAAATTTTCAAACAGATTTTGATTTAGAGTTGTATAACTCAAAATACGATCAAATTAGTAAGTAGAATGCAAAACAAGATTTATTTGAAGGCAACCAATGCACTATTCATACAAAATCTCCCTTAAATAAATTTTGTAAAAAAGGATCGATCCCCTATAAAAATAGATTGATCCATTTGGAAAATGCATCAATCCTCTACAAAAATGAATTAATCCATTCTAAAAATATATCGATCCCTTATCAAAATGGATTGATCCATGTCCTGAAAACGATTAAAATTTAAATGAAATTCAAGAATCAATCGATCCTTTCATCCCTAACAACCGTCATCAACTAGTTTTTCAAGAGCTAAAAATGCATTTTCTTCTCCAAACAATACCCAATGGTCCAAACATATTTTCTTTATAAAAGAGACTTTTCCAACACCATTGAAACTAGAGACAACATCCAAAAAGCATTGATTCAATTTGTTTAAGAAATTTAAGAAAAATCAAGTGTTTAGAGCTTAGATTCTTTATCCTTGTATTCAATATCCAATTATATCTATTTAGTCTCTTCTTGTACTCATTTGATAAGCACCAACCTTTGTGAGGTTTTTTAGTTTTCAAAAACACTTATATCTCATTTGAGATTGTGGGTTCAAGGAAAGTGAAAACCTTGAGTGTATTTGTGAGATTTTGGGAAAAACCATTGAGGTTTTCTTTTGGTTTATTATACTCTTAGCCTTAAATAGGCTATTTGTAAGACTTAACATATAGTGGATTGTGCTTAGCTAAGATAGTTAAGGGAGAAGACGTAGGTGCTTTTAGAGAAGGATTGTAGCTTTATAAATTCTTTTGTTTGATTTCTCTATCCCTACTTATTTTAGTTTCATTGATGTTTACATTTGTTTCAAGTCCATCAATTATTGTTTATTGTATCATATTTTCATTAAAGAGTATATTGATTTTAATTTCACATTCAATTTAATTGAAATTTATTTTTAGAAAAGAATTTGGAAACAATCCAATCCACCCTCTCTTGGATTATTATTTACACTTGAGCTAACATGATTGAATTAGTTAATTAATTTCAAAAGTATTTTAAAGTGAAATTACAATTATAAGTAATTAAGTATACTTCTTTTTGGTTTAGATGTAAGATGATTTGAATCTAGCTTTTTAAACAAAAAAAAAAAAGCATGCATTAATTATTAAGTCAAATTTACTTAGTGCATAAGATAAATAATTGAGTACATTAATAGAAGTAGATGATAAAACTTGACTTAATTTAATTAGTTGCTGATTCTAAGCTTAAAATCAAACTTGAAATTATGAAAAGTCAAAATTCAAAATAATTGAAATATTAAATACATAATTAAATAAATATTTATCAAATAAATTTTGCTAATGAATGCCCTTAAATCACTTTTAAATTTAGTCAATTTATAATAATATTTTTATATTAAATGTAATAATGATAATTAATTTGATGAATTTCAATTCTTTTGAACAAACATTACCTAATATGGTAATTTTAAAAATTTTGATATAACAGTGAATATTCTTCTACTAATATAAACAAGAAAAATAAAAGAGTATACAATGTTTTTTTCAAATAAAAGAGTTTCATATTAATCTTAACAAAATTTTAAATAAATATATTTTTATATTTTTAATTGAAATATCATATATTACTAATTTTCTTTATCATATAGAGAAGATAGAGTTTTACATAACCAATCAATATTTCATTTTATTTTTTTACTTAGAATAATCTCCTATTGGCACTTACATTAATTGAATGTAATTGTACATTCTAACAATTAAAAGTTTAATTTTTATTTAAAAAATTTTATTATACATAAATTTTTATTATATAAAAATATAAAATATATAATTTTAAAAGATAAAATAAAATGCTAACCTTGGTAATTGTTATGTTTTTTAAGAAAATTCTAATTCTAAGAACAGCAAACTTGTTAAATAATACCTATAAAATTTGTATTCGACATTAATAATATAAATTTTCATGAATAAATGTAATTTTGACATAAACAGATTCAAAACATACTTTCAACAAATTTTGTCACACTTTGAAAGAATTCATAAAAAACAATTAATTTTACTTCACTCGATAATTTTTTCTTAGAATAATTTATATTAAGTTGTTCAATCACCTGGATAACAAAAAATAAAAAACGAGCAGTTTAATAAAATTGAGAAAGATGAAAGAATCTTGAAATATAAATTAATCATATATATGCATATCAAAATAAAAGTTAAGAGAAAATTAAATTAATTATTATTTCAATTAAGGTGAATAATTCTTATGGCAATTTAATAATATCCAATCTTAAGCTACTGTTAGCTTCACTACCTCCTGAATCATCTAATTCTACAAATTAAAAGTCCAATTAAAATACTCAATGAATCATATAATGCTTTATTGATGTAGGAGATGCAATTAATTTGCATTTGATTTGATATTAATTTTTGTGTATGGGAATAACAATTATAAAATTCTATAAAAAAATATAATAAAAAAATTAATTATAAAATTCAAATTAAATTGTAAGAAATATTAAAGAATTATTTCAAATAACTAAAAAGATTTAATTATGTTATCAATGATCCAATGGTCAACTCATAAAATATATAAATAATAAAATCATTAACATACATATATAGTTAATATATTAAAACAAAAAGCTAAAAGGCAAAAAATAGAAAACAAAAACAAATATGCTTCAATGAGTTAATTATGATTATCTTTAATGAATTTATTTGTCAATATAAACTACACATATAATTATTTTTATAATAACTAAAGAAACAAACTATATATAATTGTTTTATTCCTACGTACACTAAATTTTGATTTCATTTTATTTATATTTTTATTTGATATGAAAAATCATTTTACTTATAAAAAAGAGTCTAATAATAAAAAAAAGTCATTTAAACTAAAATTTATATAAAAAAATGCTAATGGTATTTTAATCAATCACTTTTATCATTTTCTAAATTAAAATTTTATTAAGGTTATTTTAGCCAATCATTTTTAGTACTTTTTTAGTCTAATTATAAAAAATCTAATAATAAAAATTAATTTAAATTAAATTTATAAAAATATTTACTAAGAATATTTTAGTCAATCATTTTTAGCACTTTTGAAATTAAAATTTTAAAATCTTAAATAATCTAATTTCACAAAAACTCTATTTTTAATTTTAAATTATTTAAACTAAAATAAATTAATAAAAGTTGTATTTTCATTTGATATGAAAAATCATTCTATTTATAAAAAAAGAGTCTAATAATAAAAAAGTCATTTAAATTAAAATCTATAAAAAAACATTACTATTGGTATTTTAATCAATCACTTTCAATATTGTGGGATTAAATTTTCTTAAGGGTATTTTAATCAATCATTTTTAATATTTTTTAGTCTAATTATAAAAAAAGTCTAATAATAAAAAATTCATTTAAATTAAAATTTACAAAAACATTTATGACAAATATTTTAGCCAATTACTTTTAACACTTTTGGAATTAAAATTTTAAAATTTTAAGTAGTTTAATTTCATATAAACTCTATTTTTAGTTTTAGTTAATTTAAATTAAATTTAAATAAATTAATAAAAGTTATATATTTAAGGATACATTTATTAATTTTAAAATTTGTAGGGATATTTAAGTTTATCACTATTAGCACTTTTGGAGTTCACATTTTTATATATAAATAGATTATATATATTTATTTATTTATTTATTTTTTATCTTCATGTTGTCTATCTTTGTGACACAATGACATTGTCATGTCAATTTTATTTTTGTCACATTTGGATCCTTTTAATTACCATTACACCTTCTTCTTTCTTTTTTTATATGTAATCAAGGTTTACTTAATAATATCTAATCTAACATTAATATATACTTAAAGTATCCATAAACTTAAACATTCATGAATTAATGATATTCATAAACTCATGATATTCATAAACTCAATAAATTATAGATAAATTTATTTAGTGTTTAATATAATTTAAATTTAACATATTTATTAAATAATATAAATAGTCATGAATAAAATAATGCTGATGATAGCTTATGTGACTCAGCAATACAATTATATTGCCTGCAGATTATTTGTTAAAGAATCTCCACGAAAAAGACAAGGTAAACTATAAGTCAATAATGTAATCAAACTTTCTTTATTATAATACTTATTTGAACATAATTTTTTTATGTTATCAATTTAGAAATTATGATTTATTATTGTACATTAGTATTTTTGTTTTACATTTTAATTTTAAAATAATTCAAAAAATAAATAAATACCTTTAACAACTAATAGGACGTGACTAATGTAATGGAGAGAGAGAGGGCATATCAAGCATAAAAATTAGTAATATTGTCCTTAATGTAATTTAGGAGGTGACCACTTTGGACTTAGTGGGCTAGGTGGTGTGGCATTCTAACTTAAGAGCAGATTTATTTTTTAAAGCCCGGCCTTTAATTTTAGAGGCTCAAATTCATTATTATAAAGATCTAGGTCCATAATATTTCAGGCCCATAATGATCCATTGTTTATCATATGTTCAATACTTATAGTTAAAAAAATTGAACAAACATGTAAGAATTAATAAAGCTTGTTTTTAAAAGTTTGAAATTTCATTGTCAATATATTACATAATAATCTTTCATTTTATTTTATAATACCAACCATTGAATACTTAAAATGATATTAAAATTCAAGTTATAAAGTAGTACTAATTTGCAAAATCCAAAAATTATATGCCACTTTGATTAACATAATTTCAATCTTGTTATAAAATTTTCATAGTGATTAGTTAAGGAACTAAAATATTACATATACTGGTTTTTGACATGTGTGTGACACACATGTAATTTTTATTTTTAAAAATTTATTTTAATAAATATTTTTTTATACTATGATAATAATGATAAATACTAATAATTTGATTTTGATTTGATATAATATTAGTAACATTTGATATCTTCTAATATCATTTTGATATTTGATAATTTTTTATAACTTTTGATACAATTTTGGTAACTTATGATATATATTTTTGTAATTAATGATCAAATTTGTGTCATCATATATTTAAAAACAAATTCTTGTAAGAAAACATGGATTTAGTTCTAGTATAGGATAATTTTCTTTTTATACAATAACATTATTGTTTTATTGAAATTTAGAATTTTTTTACTAATTTTTTTTTATTGAAAAGGTCTATAGTAGGTTTATCCTATTTTCCCAAAATAAAATTTCTAACTTTATTTCTACTAATAACCAAGATTCAATTCTTGATAACTTTAAGTATAAAAAAATTTATCAATGATTGACAATTAAATTATCATTAATTTATTATTATACTCTTAGTGATTTATTACTAAACTATCAACAATATACCGTTAAATTATCATTGATTTAATATTAAATTAATATTTATTTTTTGCTAAGTTATGACTAATTTATTACTAAATTTTTAATGATTTACTATTAAATTACTGGTAATTTATTATAAAATTATTGTAAATACCAAATTTTGTCTAAAACAAGTCAAGTTTTGTTCAATTTTTGTGCTTGGTTTAATCGTTTCAAATCGGACAAATTACATGCTTCAATTAGATTATGCTTGATTAGATTTTGTTTCAAATTAATTATTATTATTATTATTATTTTAGAGGCCCTATTCAAAAATCGTAAATTTCTTATTAATGGCCCAATTGCAGTAAAAGTTCAAAGCCTTTTTTTTAAAGGCCCAAAGTCCAATAGAACCCAATATTCAAATTTAAACCCAATTTCATTTTTTTATTAATTAAAAAAAACATTAAAAAAAGCAAATAAACACAAAAAAAAAAAACAGAAAGAAAAAAAAATGAAAAAGATAGCCAACAGGTAGTGAGCAAGCAATTGCACGGACCACTAATTGCATCCAAACCCTGCAACAGTACCTTCAAAGCAGCCTACAGGTCACAATAAGCCAAAAGGATAGAAAACAAATTTTATTGATAAATTAAAGATGATTCGTACAAAAAAAAAGCTATGAAGGGCTGATCTGAAAAAAAAAAAGATACACAGAGGAAACCTTGCCAAGACCACCTTCAGTCCCCAACACCAACCTCGATAACCTTCAGAGCCTTAGCCTTCTACTCAGCCCCCTACTTGTCCCTAGAACACCAGCCACACACTGACCCCTACTTATATTTTTCTCCACAAAGAACCCCCAATACCAACCCTCCATAAGGACCTATCTCTACCTAGGAAACAACTTGGCACGCACCAACCTTGTCCATAAAACCCTTCTTTGCACCCTTTACAATCTCAGCACAATTTCTTGTCACAGCTTTCGGCCCTTGCACACCCGAATCCCTCCCTTTCATTACCTCCACCCTCAACCAAACTTGCACTCACCAACCCCTTCATTTTACCATAAAACCGACACGCACCAACCCTATCCACAAAACCCTTTTTTGCACCAAGCACCATAGCCTTTGCACTAAGCACAACCCTCCTTTCACTCACCCAAGCACAGCCTCTTCATTTCACCATAGAACCTGCACGCACCAACAGACCCAACTGACCTTGCACGCACCAACAGACCTAACTGACCTGCACGCACAAGCCTTAACGACCCTGCACGTCCTAATCCCTTCATTTCAACACAAAACCTGCACGTACCAACCCTATCCACAAAACCCCTTCCCTGCACCAAGCACCACAACTTTTGCACCAAGCACAACTCTCTTTTCACTTACGCCAGCACAATCCCTTCATTTCACCATAGAACCTGCACGTACCAACAGACCTGGCCAAACCTACACACACTGGCCCTAACCGACTCTGCATGCATCAGACCTTTTATTTCACCATAAAACTTGCACGCACTAGCGTTGTCCACAAAACCTTTCCCCACATCACGCACCACAGGCTTTGCACCAAGCACAGCCCTTTTTTCACTCACACGAGCACAGCCTCTTCATTTCACCATAGAACCTTCACGCACTAACAAACCCAAGCCCCTATATCCACCCAACACACAGGCCCTCCTCAACATGCCACCCATTTCGTTGCCACCTAACTAAACCTGCACGCACCAAGCCCAAGTACCACCTACTGCCAGCCTTCTTCTATAAAAAATTACATCGAACACCTTCTCACCAATGCCACACAAAACCTAACCAAAGCCTCGCACTCCACCAACCCCAGTGTCATGAGCCAACCTTGTATAGGGCCATGACCGGGACTTAGGTTGCCATGAGTCATTCATGTATAGGGTCATGGTCGGGTAGATCCCTTGTGCTAGGAAAAGTATCCCCATTTCAAATATTGTAATGGTTATTGGTAGCATAGCTCTAAAATCTCTAAGGCTCTTTAAGGGGTGAGCCGGTAGCGTAGTGTTGGGCTATCTCACCGGTTGCTATGCGAGCTTAGGTCACCCACCAAGGGCTATCCCTCTGGCCCTGGTGATGGTGGGAGGTCCCAATGTATGATTCTCGTTTATAATAAAAATCACCCAATTGAATGTCTCGATTGTTGTCTCGATGTGTTTTTCTTTTTCTCGATGCGAATATACCTTCTTGTGTGTGTGCTTGAGATTGATCTCGATATATTATGTCTTATTGTGAATGCTTGGGACTAACCATGGCTTATGGTTATTTGTTCAAATATCGATCTATTGAAGGCTGACTTGGTTGGGAGCGCCCATTCAAATGTCACACGGTCTATTGCTTGTTGAGAGAAAGCTTAGTCCGTGACACGTGGTATCAGAGCACGACTGAGAAATGCTAAAAAAATGGATGAGATGGCCACAAGTGGTGGATTGAATCATCAACAGAGAATTGAGGAACTTGAGGCTGCGGTGGTCGCAATGAAAACTCATATGGCAACTAAAGATCGAGTGAGAAAGATCGAGACAACCTAGCGAGAGTTGTCCGATACTCTCCACAACATGAGCAAAGAGGCTAGAGATGCCTTGAACATTCTCTAAAAGGAGTTTGAAGAGCTCAGAGTACATGTGAGCATCCTACAAATGGCTGTGGCTAGATCAGGTTCGAGCTCGATAGAAAGAGGAAAAAAGCCCAAGGTGTTGGAGCCTCGATGCTATGAGGGGGCAAGGGATGATAAGGAACTTGAAAATTTCTTGTTTGACATTGAGCAGTACTTTCAAGCTGTACACACAGATTCAGAGGAAGACAATGTGAAAATGACATCGATGTACCTCGCAGGGGATGCCAAGCTGTGGTGGCGCTCCAAGTTTGTCGATGACGAGTGCTCGATTAAGACTTAGACGGATCTGAAGTGAGAATTAAAAAACCAGGCTTTCCCTGAGAATATGGAGTATATGGCTCGAAAGAGACTTCGAAAGTTGGTGCAAACAAGAACAGTGCAAGAGTTTGTAAGGAGCTTTTCTACCTTAATGTTGGATATTCGGGACATGTTTGAAAAGGACAAGATGTTTTATTTTTTTGAGGGCCTCAAGCCTTGGGCGAGAACAGAACTACAAAGGCAAAAAGTGCAAGACGTGGCCACGGCCATGGCTACAGCTGAACGTCTTCACGATTACAATGATGGCTCTTTAAAACGAAAAAATCCTCTATCAACTGGACGTAGCTTTAACTTTGGGAGTGAGAGAAAGATGACTAGGTTGGACCGGCCCTTCAGTGGAGGATAAGGCAAGAGGTCCTTTGGTCGAGATAGCACCCAACCCAAGACAAGCAACGTAGGGATTTTCAAACCTAGGCAACCGCTAGCTTACTTTCTTTGCAAGAGGCCGCATCGGGTGGCTGAATGCCCGCACAGGGGAGCCCTTAATGCCTTAAGGACCTCATCTCAAGAGTTCGTAAAAGCCCCAAAGAACGTTGAAGAAGCTGAAGAGGAGTCAGCCATGATGGGTTCAATAAGGTTCCTCAATGCCCTTCGCACCCAATTGAACACTATAAAGAAAGAGCAGAGTAGAGGCTTGATGTATGTGAACTTGACGATCAATGAGAAAGCCACCAAGGCCATGGTGGATACGGGTGCAACCGACACTTTCATCACACCTGAAAAAATAAAAAGGTGTGGTCTTCAGATTAGTAAAGACTGTGAAAGAATGAAGGCGGTTAATTCGCCAGCCTTTACGATTAGTGGAAGCTCTAAGAGTGTGACAACCTAATTGGGGCCATGAGAAAGGAAGGTAGACTTTACAGTTTCCCTCATGGATGACTTTGATGTTGTTCTCGGATTGGACTTCATGATGTTCGCTCAGGTCATCCCTATCCCTGTTGCTAGTTGCTTATTGTTCTTAAGGGAACACCCATGCGTGGTGCCAGCCAACATCTTACCAAAGAGTGGGAAGAAAATGATTTCAGCTTTGTAGTTTAAGAAAGGGGTAAAAAGAGGGGAACCCTCATTTGTGACGGTGTCGATCTATAAAGAAGGGTTGAAAGTAGAACCAATACCTGATGGTGTGAGAAAAATGTTGAAAGAATTCAAAGAAATGATGCCAGAGATGTTGCCTAAGGTTTTACCCCCTCGACGAGCAGTGGACCATGAAATTGAGCTCCTCCCAGGAGCGAAACCCCCTACTAGAGCTCCTTACCGTATGGCCCCGCTAGAGTTGGTCGAACTAAGAAAATAGTTAGATGAACTGCTACAAGCTGAGTTTATCAGACCATCAAAGGCTCATTTCGGAGTGCCAATGCTATTTCAGAAGAAGCATGATGAAAGTTTACGATTATGTGTTGACTACAGGACCCTGAACAAAGTCACCATAAGAAACAAATATCTCATTCCCCTTATAGCAGACTTGTTTGATCAATTGAGTCGGGTCAAGTACTTTTTCAAATTAGACCTGAGATCTGGCTACCATCAGGTCAGAATCGTTGAGGGAGATGAGCCAAAAACTACTTGTGTAACACGATATGGTGCATTTGAATTTCTTGTTATGCCCTTTGGACTGACCAATGCTCCTGCCATATTTTATACATTGATGAATCAGGTGTTCTATGAGTACTTAGATAAATTTATAGTCATCTATTTAGATGATATAGTGGTATATAGCTCCACCTTGGAAGAACATCAAGAGCACCTATGCCAGGTACTTCAAAGATTACAGGACCACCAATTATACGTAAAAAGGGAGAAGTGTGCATTTGCTCAGACCTAAATCCATTTTCTCGATCATATTGTCGAACGTGGCCACATTCGAATGGACATGAAAAAAGTTAGGGCCATCAAGGAGTGGACGACACTGAAAAACGTTAGTGAGCTCCGTTCATTTTTGGGATTAGCCAACTATTATAAAAGGTTTGTGGAAGGGTACTCTCGCAAGACCACGGCCCTCACAGAGCTATTGAAGAAGGAGCATAAATGATGTTGGACGAGTGAGTGCCAAGAGGCCTTCGAGGGATTGAAGGATGCTATTATGAAAAATCCCATCTTAGCTCTCCCTGATATTGAAAAGCCCTTCAAAGTTCAGATGGATGCTTCTGATTTTACTATTGGAGGAGTGCTTTTGCAACAACATCACCCGGTAGCATTTGAAAGTAGAAAGCTAAGTGAAGCTGAAAGAAAATATACGGCCCAGGAAAAAGAACTCCTGGCGGTGGTTCACTGCTTGAAGGCTTGGCGACATTACTTGTTGGGTTCACACTTTGTTATGAATACAAACAATGCAGCCGTTAGCCATTTTCTCACCCAACCAAGGCTTACAGCAAAACAAGCTAGGTGGCAGGAATTTTTAGTGGAATTTGACTTTTGTTTTGAGCACACCACTGAAAAGACCAATCAAGTGGCCGATGCATTGAGCAGGCGAGCAGATTTAGTGGCCCTTAGAAGAATTACCCTAATGGCGACTAGCAGAGCCACTACAGACAATCATAAGTTGATTGGAGATCACTTAAGGAAGGACCCGCAAGCTTGTGCCATCCTGAAGCTAGTGGAAGAAGGGAAGTCCAAGTACTTTTGGAAAAAAAATAGGTCTTATGGACCAAAGGACCTCGAGTGTTTGTGCCAAGAGCAGAAGGTCTGAGACAGATGCTAATGAGGGAATGTCATGACACACCATGGGTGAGACACTCGGGCTGGCAATGCACTTTGACGTTATTAAAGCAGGGATACTATTGGCCTCACATACGATAAGATATGATGGACTATACGAAAACTTACCTCATTTACCAATAAGATAAGGTTGAAAGGAGAAAACCTGCAGACATGCTTGAACCCTTACCAGTACCCACCAAACCATGGGAAAGCATCTCCATCGATTTCATTTCGAGCCTACCCAAGGTTGGTGACCTTGGAGCTATTTTAGTGGTGATTGACCGGTTCTCTAAGTATGCCACATTCATTTTCGCTCACAAGTATTGCACTGCGAAAGACACAGCTCGACTATTGTTCAAACATGTGGTCAAGTACTGGGGCCTCCTTTAAAACATTGTCAGCGATTGAGATCCAAGATTCACGGGGTCCTTCTAAAAAGAACTTTTTAAGATATTAGGATCCCAACTCAACATCTCCTCAAGCTATCACCCTCAAACCGATAGTCAAACGGAACGGTTCAATGGATTATTAGAGGAATACTTGAGGCACTTTGTTCAAGCCAATCAGAAAGACAGGCCTTCTCTATTGGACGTGGCTCAACTCTACTTTAATTCCAACAAAAGCTCTTCCACCAATAAGAGCCCATTTGAGGTGGTCACCAGACAATTACCAAGGCTACCCCACACTTTTTTGGAATAATATGGAGGAAAAAATCTGAGAGCCTTCAATCTCAACAAAAAGTGGAAACAAAACACAAAGATTACGCAAGCCTACCTGGAGAAAGCATCAAAGCGGATGAAAAAATAGGCAGACAAGGGTCGTAGGGCTCAACAATTTCAAGTTGGTGATTTGGTTCTTGTCCGACTAGTTCCTGAACAAACCAGGTTCTTGAGAAAGAGAGATCATAGACTGGTGCATAAATATAAAGGTCCAGTAAGGGTCCTTTTCAAGGTGGGGAATGCTTCTTACAAAATTGACCCACCAAAGTGGATAAAGGTGCACCTAATATTTCATGTGAGCAACCTGAAATCTTTCCATGTAGATCTTACAAATGCTAGCCGAAGAGAGCTAACCAAAGCCGTCATCACCATGAAACCACCCTCAGAGCGTCGAGTCGAAAAGATCTTAGCTGACAGGGAAACCATGATATCTCGAAAACTAGTTCGAGAGTACTTAGTGAAATGGAAGGGATTAAGACTAGAAGAAACCAGCTGGGAGAGAGAACATGACCTCCAGAGATTTCAAAGAAAGATCGAAGAATTTCAAGCCAGCAAGTCGATGAAGACGTCGATAGAATAGGTGGGGGAAGATGTCATGAGCTAACCTTGTATAGGGCCATGACCAGAACTTAGGTTGCCATGAGCCACCCATGTATAAGGCCATGGCCAGTTAGATCCCTTGTGCTAGGAAAAGTATCCCTATTTCAAACATTGTAATAGTTACTGGTAGCATAGCTTTAAAATCTCTAAAGCTCTTAAGGGGGGTGAGCTGGCAGCGTAGTGTTGGGCTATCTCACTATTTGCTATGCGAGCTTAGGTCGCCCACCAAGGGCTGCCCCCTAGCCCTGGTGATGGTGGGAGGTCCCGATTTATGATTCCCGTTTATAATAAAACTCACCCCGATTGAATGTCCCGATTGTTGTCTCGATGTGTTTTTCTTTTTCTCGATACGAATATACCTTCTTGTGTGTGTGCTTGAGATTGATCTCGATATATTGTGTCTTATTGTGAATGCTTGGGACTAACCATGGCTTATGGTTATTTCTTCAGATATCGATCTATTGAAGGCTGACTTGGTTGGGAATGCCCATTCAAGTACCGCACGGTCTATTGCTTGTTGAGAGAAAGCTTAGTTCGTGACACCCAGCCTTCTACTTACCATTACCAACAACAACACCGAACACCCAGCCCCTCAAAATCAAAAACAAAACACCCTGCAAAAAAAATGGAAAGATCAAAATCAAAATAAGCACAATCCCTAAGAATGGGGCATTCAACGTCGGAGCAAAATAGGAAATATAACAAAGCACAAAAAAAAAGGAAAAAGGTAACTAGAAACCACCAATGCCGGCAGTATAGATAGGTAGTAGCTCACAACGGTGTACTTTTTTGGATGATCTGAACTAGTGATAATGAAGGTTGAAGAAAGAAGAGTAACATATTAAACTATAAGAGGATCCAATAACGGAAGAAGAAGATCTGAAGGTTTGAAGTTTCGAGTTAAATCTTTAGATCTAGGATATTGTCACGTGATTTGTGAAAAATAGAGCCTGAATCTGAGAAGAGGACGAGGAGGTAAGGCATTTGATGAAATTTGAGAGCCAATTAATGCTAGCGAGTGACGGTCAACGGTGGCGTAAGGCAATGGCGACGTGGTAAGCCACCAGCTTCTGGCTTTTAAATGATTGGTGATTTTTTTTAAAGAGTCTTAAGATTTTTTTTGTTTAGAAAAAGGGAGAAATGAAGTTTTTTTTTTTTTTTTTAAAAGGGTGGCTTTTAAAAAGGGCTTTGGTGTTAAATGCATCGTTTAAGTAACAAGAGGGGGAATTTTTGGGTCAATTTGTCAACCTGACCTGTATTGGATCCAGCTCATCCTTACTTAGGACCCAGGAAGTGCCGAACATTGTTGACCTAGCCTGTGATCTGCGAATTCGGCCCAGCTCGTTGGTTGTGGACCTAACATTAGGTCATTTTTTGTTGATTTTCTTTAGGCTAACTCCAAAGCCTAGCAAGTTACAATCATTAATCCTTTTAACCATTTTTATTATGTCCATTTATTCTTTTTTATATGCATGGAGTGATTAGGTCATTTATTATTATTTTTTTAATTTACCTTGTGAAAATAAATTTTTTTAATAAACTAATTCATGGATTTGCATTTTTATGAAATCCAATGATAGAACTCCGAAAAGTTTAAATAGTGATTTTTGAGAATTCTCTATATGAAAAAAGACTTTTAAAAATTATCAAAGTATTAGGATATTTAAAAATTCTTTTTAATATAAAGATTTTTTTCTAAAATTTGAATAATTTTTTTTTAAAAAATAAAAATATAAAATATTTATAAGAGTATGCATTTTTTAGGAAACAAATTTATTTATACATAATTATATTATTATATAACTTTTAAAAATTAATAATAAAATTAATTAAATGAAAATTTCTAATTACAAGACTCCAAGAAATTCGAGTAGTAATTTTTGAGAACTCTTTAGGTGAGAAAATTTTTTTAAAAATATTGTCAAAAAATTTAAATATTTAAAATGATTCTTAATATGAAAATTTTTTTTTTTATTTTTCATTTCTAAAAGATGAAAGTTCATGCAATGGCATCGTGAATTAATCAATGTGAATTATTATATTAATTATTATAAAAGTAAACAAAAAATCTTCGAGAATGAGATCTTAAAGAAGTCTGAGTAATGATTATTTAACAATTTTTAGATAAAAATTTATCTAAAATATCGTCAATATATTAGAGCATTTATGATAATTTTCAATAAATATTTCTCATTGATTTTAATAAATAGAATGAGAAATGAATTTTTTAGATATTATCGGGTTAAATCATAGTTGTCATATTTTATTATCTACATTATAAATATTGATTTTAAAGATAAATACGAACCATCGATGATAAAAATTTTGAGAATTTTGAGTAGTGATTCTTAAAAGATCTTAGGTGAGAAAGTTCCTTTTAATATTGCCAAAGCATTAGAATATTTTCAAGAATTTTTTAATAAACAAGGTTCTTATTTATTTATTTTTACCAAAAATACTAGAAAAAATAATAAAATAAAATATTCTTTTTTTACAACAAAAAAAATTTTTAAAATTAATTTTAAATATCAAAATTAAGACCTTTTTGTCGAAATTAAATAATAATACAAAATTAATTGGTATCATTTTTTAACGAGCTCTGTGAGGGTGCTAATCTTTTTCTATGCATAATCGATTTTTGAACTCAAATTGATTTTGCAAATGCAAAAAATATCTTTTTAATAATTTAATTAATTGTAAGATTTTATTAAAAAAGTAAGTTTTAATAGATGACCAATCACACCTAGTTAAAAAAGATTGGTGGCGACTCTTTTTTGTTTTCAAATTTGTCTAGGGACTTAAAAAACCATTATGACAGTTTGGCGACTCTTTTAGGGAAGTTAGTTTTTAGAGAATCATGCCAAAAATTAATTAGGTGTTATCTTTAATTTTGATTTAGTGGTCTTAATTGGTATTTAACTTTAATTTTCTTGATTTTGATTTTATTTTTTTAAAAATAACACTAGTAATAAAAAATTTATGTGCATTTCATTTAAATTTTTTCATTTGTCCATTATTTATTATATATATATATATATTATTCTTAATAAATTGTGGGGTATGGAGGATTGAGATTGGAATTTTATTTTCTCTTACACATACGATAACATATTTCATATCATGCATGAGCTCTATACCTGGACTTCGTCCCTTTTAAGAGGGAGTAGAATACCTATGCTCTCGTGAGATAATAACATCCGCTATGGCAAACGATATACTTCTACTCAAATTGAACCTTTTTCGTTCGTAGCCTATAATGGGTGAGGATTGAGATACCTTAATATTCTTGTGTGAACACCAGTGAGGAACAATTTAAGAACCTTTAGATGTATAAATCCTCAATCAACATATAGTGAACCTTAGAAGACCAGCCTTTGGTAAAGTGTTGTCAACCTTTTTGTAGAAATAACCCAAATATGCATTAAAATTTTGGAAAAGAAAAAAATAGATAATAAAAGAAAAGCATTTTCTTGAAAAAAAAAAAGAAAAATTTTCTTTTGACATGTAGTTCATTCATTTGGTGGTTATCTAAAATTTTTATTTTTAGAAAAAGTTATAAAATAAAATGAAGGAATTTTTTTAGCATTATCCAACAAACATAAAAAAAAAAAAAAACAAAGTTTTTCAAGAATAAAGGTTTTCGTAAATTCTTTGTTTATTGGCCAAATATAAATTAATAATAAAAAAAATCTTTAAATCTTAGTTATTCTGTGTGATAAAAATATGGGTTCTTGAATTTTTTCTTTTTCAAAAAAAAAAAAAAGAGGAAAAAAAGAAAAAAAAAAGAATTTTAAGTTTAAATGTTGTTTCATTTTTCCATTTTCATTTGATCTTTTTTGCATTTATCATTTAAAATAAAAAATGAAAATAATAAGATAATACATGTACTCTATCTCATGCATATATAATAAAATAATACATGCATTTCATCTCATCCACATCAATGGATAGTACATGCATTTTATTTCATGCACATGTTGATAAATGATATATGTATCATATGCACATCTTAATAGGTAATGTATGCACTCTATCTCATTACATATCTTAAGATAATGTTAACTTCATTAGGCTAGCACAACACATGCATTATATTCCATAAAAACATATCTCATGCACATGATTGGTCAGTGCATTTCAACAAATATGTTGCATTAGTCATGAGAGTATATCTCATCACTCATGTAGTAAGTTGTTGCATTTCATGCATATGGATGCATGAATGGTAAGGTTTTATAGGACATACATTGCATTTCATATCCCACAATCCCTACAACAAAATATTACATTCCTTGCATGCACATTCATGAATGATGAAATTTTTATCTTTCGGGGCCTGTACATGTGAAAACTCATTATCTTAGGCATTTTGATGTTTCATGACATATTTTAGGCATCATTGTCATATTCATAAACATGCCTCTGTATGCCATATAAGTTAGAAATTATTTTGTGTCATTCATTCAATAAAGGTAATAATATAGAATTTTTTGTCTAAGTCCCGAAATAAAATGTCTGTCTTGGTGGGAATCATAATAGCGAAAATAGGAGATTAATTGGAAACAAGAATTAGTGCATTGGGATTAAATTAAGAGAAATTTTGGCTCAAGTTTTAGGAGATGAAACAATAGATTGCTTAATTGATAGAAATGGTTAAAGGTAATGGTATGGTTAAGTTTGTTGCTCCTTAAGTATTGCCATCACTTTTGATTCCATTAAATCAAGATCAACTGGCTCCTGTTGGTTTTGACACTTTTCCTGAGCATACTAAGGCATTAGATGATCCAAACAGTGGCCAAAGTTTGGGCGAGCTTAAAAAATGAATGGGTGAATTGACCACACAAATGTTTGAACTCAAAAGAAATATACAAGATGGAGTCACCTAGCTTCAAACAACCCTCACCAACAATTCTGACTCCAAACCCGCACTTAAGTCCTTTTCATGACTACTTTTGACCTCCTAAAATTAAGTCCCCAAACTTCATGTAAGCTTTGAAAATTCTAGACTTAAATTCATATCCACCACCTCACATTTCACAACCACTTGTTCAGCATGCTATCTCATCACCACCTTTTTAACCCAATTTTTGACCCATAGTTTCTCAATTAACTCCAACATCAACTATACCACCATTTTTTTAGTAAAGTAAACCAACCATAGAACAGAAGAACTCTCGCACCACTAACACTAAAGAAAAAACCCCTATTAACCCAATACCTATGTTTTACATAGATTTATACCTACTACTCCTGAAAAACTACCTCATTGCCTCTATCCTTATTGAACCCATCAAACTACCTTATCCTAAATGGTACAACCCCAATGCCCAATGTGAATATCATTTTGGTGTTATACGCCATTCTTTGAAAGACTGCACATATTTGAAATACAAGGTATATGGATTGATGAATGTTGGATATTTGGGTTTTGATGTCGAAATGAAACCGGTTGTTTACAGGAATCCTTCATCAATCCATATCGAGATAGTGAGTAATGCTGTAAGCAGTAGTCAAATTGGCTAAGATAATGAATAAAAAGTAAAAACTTTAAAGCAAAAGGTTATCCCTACTAACAATCATAGTCAATTTTTTTTGGATTTCTTAGAGAAGGTAAGGGGGAGTATGAGTAAATTCAACATTTTATGGCCCTAGTCTTTAGATGGTTCATGATGTATAAAACTTTGGGAGTGAATGAAAACCTCTCTTGACTTGAATTTTCTATAAATAGATGTTTCTGTTTACATTTTAGTTTTTAAATAATGGTATGCTTAAAGGAGCCCGTGAAAAAGGAATTATGGTTTCAAATATGTTTTCACTGAACTTTTAAGGTAAAAGAATGTCTTTAAATAAGCTGACCTGAATATAGGATGAAATTTAAGCTCCTTCACAATAATAATTTGACTTTCATATCATGCATCATTTGTTTAAATTCATTGTTTTTTGTGCTAACTAAAGACAAGGAATAATGATTGTGAGCATGCTTTTGTCAAACCGTCGAAGCAAAAAGATATTTTTGAAAATTTTAATAATAGAATTTATGTCATGTATTTTTTATTTTTGATAATTAATAAAAGGTTCAAAGATAACACATATTACGAAACAAGATCAGTTAAATCTATGCACTTAGAACAAATGAAAATGCTAGTTGAATGGATAGAATGGAAAATGCCTAAGGAGAGATAAGGAAAATAATTACAGGAATATAATATAATATGAATAGATAGTTGATAGAATTAAAATAGATGTTAGTAGGTTTGATAAAAGAAAAAGGGATTGTTGAAACACATGAGGCAAGGGAGGAAACAGCTGTTGAAGAACCATTGTATCCACTTGGTTCACATATCCATATGCTCAAGACCTCCATATACCACAAGCACCTTCAGTAACCCATCAATCTTATACTAACACTGTAGACACCGAATTTTATCTGAAATATTTTAGTATGGTTAAACAAAACCCATTTGAAGTTGGTAAAAAATGCCCATTTAAGAGTCCATGAAATGCATCGATATTTAGGTTTAATAAATAAAATCCTAAAGTTAACTCTAGTCAAAATTGCTTGGAACTTGGACAAAATGAATAGGACCGAGGTCAATCTTCAAAGTTCATGCCTCAATTGGAATCACTGTGGTTTAAAATTAAATTTGGTGATTTTTAAAAACACTAAAAATTTTTATTACATTGGGAAAAGTATAAATTTACCAAAATACCCTTATAAAAGATATTTTTGTAATTTGGCCTTCCCAAGCTTGAATTTTTATGAAACTTTTTAGATCTTAATTTTATAATATTTTATGATTTTTATGCATTTAAAATCATAGCAGTATCCTAGGAAGTGTAAAATTATCATAATACCTTTATATACCACTATAAGGATATTTTTTTAATTTGACTTTTTTGAGCTTGGATTTTCATAAAATTTTTCAGATCTCAATTTTATAATATTTGATGATTTTTGGTATTTTAAAATCCTAAAAATGAGCTTGGAAACATTGATTTCCAAGAAAAAAGTCTAAATATCGAAAACTTTGCAGCTAAGGGTAAAATAGTCTTTTCATATGTTTGAAGGGCATAAAAATATCATTTTTGCTGTAATTATTATAGACCATTGGATCTTTTATTAGATCTTGACCTAATGGTCAAAGGTGGTTCTTTGAAAATAATAAAAGGTAGGCTTTGACCCTCTGATGAAATCTCATCCAAGTGTCCATGTTTTTCTAGATTAAGATCTTTTTGCCTTTATTGACTTTAAAGGCTAGCTGGGAAGGTTTAGTCAAAAGGGGGTTGCTGGAAGGGTTGGAAAACATGTAAAAGGAAAGAAAAAATGGTTGAATAGGAAAAAAAAAGTGGAAGTTGCCGAATAAAGAGGTGAAGAAGAAGGGGAAAAGAGAAAGAAAAAAAAAAGAAGGCTACCAAAAGAAAACGGCTAGAGCGAAAACTACCAAAGGTGAAGAAGTATCAAAAAAAAAAAAAGAGAAGCTGTCGAAAGAGGAAGAGAGGAATCAAGCCAAAGTAGAAAAAGTTTTAAGTTAGTTTTTTTTGTTCCTTCATGCACATGATTTCAATGGTTTCTTTGCTGGTTTTTTAATTATTGCAGTATTCTCATTTGTATAACCTATTGTTGATTGAATTGGCTTACTTTTCTTTACATCCATATGCATTTTTAGCTTAACATCATGGAAGTTGTGGTCAATATGTTTTCCAAGTTGATTTGTTTGATGTTGTGTTGTATTGGGTCATTGATTTTTAAACATTCATGAAATATACTGATCTTTGGCATGATGAATACTCATGAAAGCTGGAATTTCTGTTTTTATTTTGTTTGTTAATGATATTATTTCACCTAGCTTAAAATCATCTCTTATTCTTCAATTTGGATTGTTTACAACTTTACAAAGTTTTGAAAAGATGATGAAATTTTTACAATAAGGCTTATTTTCATGTATGTTTTACATCACCATTCATATTTCTCTAATGTTTTTTCAAATGTGAGTTTAATTTAAATCCCATTCATTTTCCTTTGATTGCTAGTTTGGTTAAATTTCCATGTTCGGTTTGATTTTTATACAATTTAGTTTTTGTACCTTAATTTGTTTTAAATATAAAATTGTTCTTCATTTATTAATAATAATAATAATCAAATGAAATTTTCCAAGGATGATATTTTACAGAAATTCGAGTAATTCTCTAAAATATCTAGGTGAGAATATTTTTTTCAAAATACTACCAAAGTAATGAAATATTTAGAAAAATATTCAATAAAAAAAGTTTCATTTGTGATTTGTTTCTAAAATTTTGATAGGTGTTAATAATAATATATAATGACTTCTTTAGAAATAAAATGATATGATCAGAGTTTAACAATTAAATAAAAAATATAACCAAGTAAGAAAGAACAAAGTGAATAAATTTTCCAAGGATAAGATTCTAAAGAAGCCTAAGTAAAGATTCTTAAGAAATTTTAGGTAAGAAAAATTTTCTAAAATACTGCCAAAGTATTAGGGTATCTAGGAAAATTTTCAATAATTTTTTTATTTACTTTGTTCCTTTCAAAAGTGTTAATTATAATTAAAAGATAAGTTATAATTATTAAGGCATAATCAATGTATTGTTTTGTATGCATGATTGTTCGTATTATATAATTCTATTTTATTTCCTTTGTCCTTTTCAAATTTTTGATGATAATTGGAGAATGTTTCTAATGAATATATCTTTTGTGTGCATATTCTACTTTATTTGTTCACATCATATTTTTAAAAATTTTTTTTTCTGATGATGGGACTTCATAAAGTCCAAGTAATGATCTTTGAGAATTCCCTAGGTAAGGAAAGTCTTTTAAAAATTGCCAAAACATTGCAATATTTAGAAGTTTTTTTCAATATGAAAAATTTTCATTTTATAATCATTTTCTTTAACTTAAACACTTTTTCTTAATAAATAAGAGAATGTTTTTAGAAATAAAGGTATTTGTGGATTATTACATGATTTTTAATGTCTTTTTTTAAAAAACAAATGAAAATCTTTAAGGATAAGATTCTAAAAAAATTCGAATAGTGATTTTTTAGAAAACTTTAAGTAAGAAAATTTATTTAAAATGCTACCAATGTATTGGAGCATATAGATTAATTTTTGATAAAGATTTCTTATTTTTTGAAATAAGTCTCGAAAAATATTATTTGTTTTAAAATTACATACTTTTTATGTTTTAAATAATTGCTGGAAATGAATATGAACCACTGAGGATAGGATTTTCAATAATCTCGAGTAGTGATTCTTAAAATTCTTTAGGTGGGATGGTTCCTTTTAATATTACTAGAGTATTGAAATATTTTTAGGAAATTTTTGAGAAGGTTCTTATTTATTTTCAAGCTTACTAAAAAAATAAATATATATTTTAAAAAAAATAGGAAAATTAATCTTCAAATACCAAAATTAAGATCATTTTTTTCAATATTAAAAGATAACACATAATTAATTGGTACCGTTTTAAACTGGGGTGAGGGGATGCTAATTCTTCCTAATGTGCAACTGCCTACCGAACCCAATTTATTTTCGTAGACAAAAATTATCTTTTTAATAAAGCTTTAAACATGTTTCATTGTTTTATTAAAGGATAAAATTTTTAGGTGGCCAATCACACTTTAAAAAAAGATTGGTGGTGACTATTTTTTTTGTTTTTCCAAATTCATCTAGCAGTCTCCAAAATCATTACGACAAACATTTCTGCCATGTTGCCCCCAGTTCAAATGAATGTCAATTTTGGGCTTATCCCCTATGATCCTATTGTGATACCTAACCTGGATGATCCCAAAGAAAGGGAGAAGTTGACAGGGTTACTTGAGTTGGTTGAAAAAATCGATGTAAAAGACAAGTATAAGTTGCTGGAAAAAAGACTCAGGGTAGTGGAAAAAAGCGATGTCTTCGGGAATATTAATGCCAATGAGCTTAGCCTAGTTCCTGATTTAGTTATCCCTACAAAGTTTAATATTCCTAACTTCAAGAGGTATGACGGAATGAGATGTGCCATAACACACGTCACCATGTATTATCGAAAGATGACATGCTACACTCATGATGATAAGTTGTTGATCCATTATTTTCAAGATAATCTTACCGAGTCTACAATAAGGTGGTATGCCTAGCTAAATCGAAGTAAGATTTACTCTTGAAATGATTTGGCTAGGGCTTTTCTAGTATAATACAAACACGTTGAAGATATGGCACCAGATAGGTTGTCCTTGCAAAACATGAAGAAACAGTCAATTGAAACGGTCAATTGAAACTTTCAAAGAATATATACATAGATGAAGAGACATGGCAGCCCAAGTACAACCACCCTTATTAGAGAAAGAAATCACTATTATGTTTGTCAATTCCTTTAACACTTCTTATATGAAAGAATGATTGAGAATATTTTTAAAAACTTTGCTAACATGGTGATTACTGGGAAAATGATAGAAAATGCAATCAAGAATGGTAAGATTAAGATGAAAGATGCAATTAATGTTGAAAAGAAGAATACATAAGAAAAGAATGAAAGGGAGGTGCAAGTAGTCACATTTGAGGGGCATTTACCTAAGAACTTCATCCCATGCAATCCTTATCCTTTTCATCAGCCCTACTTCCCGAACATAGGCAGTATCTCTCAAAGCCCATATCTCTATCAACCAAGCCAACATTTGAGCTTTTTGGTAAATCCTCATCCTTATATGACCATTCACGATCTTGTTCCCACACTTGAGCGTACCACTCAACCAATAAGAAATAAAAAAAGACCAAGAAATTATTGAGAGAAATTTTCAATCCCTATTTTTCACATTTTACCTTCGCTAATAAAAGGCTGATACCTTACACCTATGCCTTTGAAAATAACACCAAATCCATCGGCAAGCAATTAGGATCCTAATAGCAAGTGTGATTATCATATGGGGGCAATTGGTCACTTGACTAAAAAATACAAATAGTTGAAAAAAAGGTTGAAGATCTTATCAAGAGTGGTGTTTTGACTCCAAAATTGATGAAACAATAGAAGTTGACTCTATGCAACTGCAAAATGTGAAGAGTTGAAATGTGGAAGAAGGTCTCAAGTGTTGAAAGATCAAGATAGGATGATTTTCTTTTGAACCTTTGACCTTTTATGTATCACATGTGTATGGTGTCCCTAAGAGTTATTTAAATTAATCTTGTTAGAATTTATTTTTGAAAAAATGAATGCTTTAAATTTTTCTATGAAATTTTATTTTTATGTAGTTATTTAAATAAAAATCCCACATAATTAATTTTCAAAATCATGAAATGAAAAGTGCTTTGCAAAAAAAAAAAAAGAAAAAAGGAAACAATGATTCGTAATTATTTAAGAATAAAGTCCTATATAAGTAGTTTTCAAGATCAAAACAAAAACAAAAAAGAATTTTGAAAAAATTGGCCTTTTCAAAGGGAAATATGCATTTTTTTTAAAATGGTAAGAATCTCGAAGTAACCAGTGATTACTATTAAAAAAAAAGACTTATCCAATACCTTTACACATTTTCTTGACCGCTTATGTGTTTCAATCCTTTTGAATAACTTCGCTCACTAATCACAATCTTTCAAGGGGCATGACTTTCAACTTGCAAACCTTATCATCATTTGATAAATTAAGATAATAATTTTTTCTTAGGCAATGAACAAAAGAAACCAATTTTGAAAAATTAATTTTTAATTTTGAAAACGAAGCAAGATACTTTTCCAAATTTGGTAATTCAATGTGTGTCAAATTTTGCCAATCTGATTGATCCATCCAAATTCTTTCGATGATCATAGACAAAACAAATGCTTGAAAATTTTTTTTCACATAGCCTTTGTTTCATATCTCAAGGCATGTTGACTAAAAGAAGCAAAATTCCTTCTCACCTAAGATAATTTATTTTGTACATTAATACCTTTTCCCCTCATTTTACCATAAATGATAGACAATTTAGAACCAAAATAAGGCTTTTTGTGAATTGTGTGATCAATTATGGGACATTCCATACAATATGATTTCCACTATCATAAGAACTTTGAGTGGAAAATAGGATAGGGTATCAATCACACAAAAACGATTTATGGTTATAACACAAAAAAAATAAAAAATAAAAAGAATAATTTTATCTCTTTTTTCAAATAATTTGCTCTTCTAACTAAGTGATCATGTGTGAAATTATGAATGACTATATTTTTTTATCCTTCGTATATAGGAAAATTATCCACTTGCTACCCATTTAAGCCTTTAAATTTTTTATTCCCAAAATGAACCTCGACTAAGGATCATCTTTACATTGAGGGTCAAAATAAGGATATCTTCAAGAGTCTAACTTTAAGGAATGTGTTTGATATTGAGAACATCTAACATGTACCTCAAAGATGAGAGTCTGAGACAAAAAGTAAATGAGACTTTAGTTGGAATCCTAAGAATTCAAGAAAGTAGATTGCTAAAGATGAAGTCAAATGTTTAAAACATAAAGAGAAAAAACAAAAAAAAAAAGAAGAAAAAGCAAAGAAAGAATGACATGTACCTTGGATATAAGAATCAAGGGAAAAAAATGAATAAAGTTACACTTAGAATCCTAAGAATTCAAGAAAATAGATTGTTAAAGTTGAAGTCAGATGTTTAAAAAAAAAAAAGATAAAGAAAAGAAAGTCATGTACCTCAAAAATGAGAATTCGGGGAAAAAAGTGAATAAAGTTTCAATTAGAATCCCAAATATAAAAGAAGATAGAATTCAAGAAAGTAGAATGCTAAAGATGAAATAAGATGGCTCCAAAAAAAAAAAAGAGCAAAGAAAGAATGACATGTACCTCGAAAATGAGAGCCTAACACAAAAAGTGAATAAAGCATCAGTTAGAATTCCAAGTAAAAAAAAAGATAGAATTCAAAAAGGAATAATGCTAAAGTTGAAGTCAAATGTTTGAAAAAGAAGAAAGAACAAAGAAAGAAAGACACATGACTTTTCATCCAAAGAATGCTCCATAAGATCTTTGACTTAATTACCCCGAATAACATATTTCGAGCCTATTTATCCATTTTTTTAGAACCCTATACCTTAGCTTATATTACATGCCTTGAAAAGTCTATTTCAATCAAATGTAAACACTTGAATTGAAGAGCTATGTCTTTGAAAATTTGTATATACATGTTATTGATTAGCAAGATGTTACCAAGTTTTTCATTGATAAAAAATATAGCTCTAAGGTAAAAGCCCAAAAAGGGCAATTTTGAGCTAAAGCCACTCTTGAGACCCTAAAAAAATTTTAGAGTTCTAGGGTTTTATCAAAATAAAAGTCATGATGCAAAGCTTTTCGTAGGATTAGTACCTACTAAAGACTTTACATTTCACCAAAGAGTGAAAAAAAAAACCCAGCCTTTTTCTCCTTCTAAATCTTTTTCAAAAAATAATGGGTAGTTTCGACACACATTGAAGTATCATGTTTTCAATAAAAGAAAATTATTTTAGAAAAATTATCTCTTTTGTGAGCCTAAAAAGAATCATTGCAACCCTCACTGAGCCTTCCTTGAAATATGCCCACCAATGAAAAAATTGATTTGTCAATCACCCCATCGACAGGCATTCCAAATAGTAATAATCAATTTGCAAGAGATTCAAAAGTTATGTGTTTTTAGTTTTTCTCATTGATTACAGAAACAATTTATGTTAGGCAATTTTGTGATTACTTTAAAAAAGTTTGGAGATTAGTTGAGCATTTTATACAGAATACTAAGATCATTTTTGGTGAAAAATAAACATTGAAAATTTGAACAGAGATCTTAAAAAAAAACAAAAAAACAAAAAAAAGACATTCGTATTTGCATCACTTTTATTTGGACTGACATATACAAAATGAGAAAGATATTTGTATTTGTATTACTTGCATCTGTATCATGAGAAAGACATTTGTATTTACATGATCTAAATTATAACCAAGGCATTCACACTTGCATCATAAAAAAGACATTTACATTTGTATCATTGCATCTTCATCATAAAAAAAGTATTTGTAGGGACATTTACATGAAAGAAACATTAGCATTTGCATTACGAAAAAAGTCATCTGTATTTGCATCAAGAATTTACATTCTTGCATTTGCATAGACATCTGTATTTGTATCATTTGATGGAAATAAACATTTGTATCATGATTGTGTTTGTCAATGTTGTAGATATTAAAAAAAGGAAATACAAACATTTTAAGTAGTTAAAAAAAGAAAAAAAGAGAGAGAGGAAAAAGTAGGAAGTTTTTAAAAAAATGGTTTAAGAAGAAAAAAACGAAGGAAAAGTTTCCCAGTTTGAAAATAAGAAAAGAAAAGTCTACCAAGAAGGAATGGAGTAAAAGAGTTTGAAAAAAAAGGGAAAAAAGAGATAAGAAAGTCTATTATGAAAAAGATGAAAGAAAAATAAGAAAAAAAATAGTTTGACAAGAAACCAAAATATCAAATAGGTTTGAAGAGTTGAAAGAAAAATGGTTTGCAAAAATATAGGGGTTGTTGAAAAAAAGAATGAAAGAAGATGAGATACGACACTATATGATACTTAAGCCTAGTCTAGCTTGCATCCAAATCAAACCAAGCTCAGATTAGCAGGTATTTTCTGCCCAGATTAGCTGGCATATTAAGCTTGGATTAGTTAGCACCCAGATGATAACTAAGCCTAGTTAAGCTAGCACTCAGATTTCTAAGACCTATAGGCAAAACATTTTAAATTTTCAAAGTTTTAATGCCTTTGATACGATGAACATTCAAAGATGTTGAGATTTGTAAGACTTTCGGGCATAATCTCTAAGAGCTTCAGGCACAACATGTTAAAATTTCAAAGTTTCAATGCCTTTGATATGAGAAGCATTTAAAGATGTTAAGATTTATAAGACCTCTGGGCATAATCTCTAAAACCTTTGGGCATAATTTCCAAGACCTCTAAGCAAAACATTTTAAATTTTCAAAGTTTCAATGGCTCTAGTACGATTAGCATTCAAAGACGTCAAGATTTGTAAGACCTTCAAGCATAATCGCTAAGACCTTCAGGTAAAACATTTTAAATTTCAAAGTTTCAATGCCTCTGATACGATGAGTATTCAAAGATGTTGAGATTTGTAAGACCTCTAGACAAAACGTTTTAAAATTTCAAAGTTTCAATACCTCTAATACGAGGAGTATTTAAAGATGTTGAGATTTGTAAGACCTTTAGGTATAATCTCTAAGACTTTTGGGCATAATCTTTAAGACCTCCAGGTAAAACATTTTAAATTTTCAAAGTTTCAATGCATCTGATACGAGGAGCATTCAAAGATATCAATATTTGTAAGACCTTCAAGCATAATCTCTAAGTCTTTCGAATAGGATTCGTAAGTCTTCCTAGCTAATTCTATTTTAGTTTTAAGATTTGTAAGACCTTCAAATAGGATCTCTTGTTTTATTTTCAAAAGTTGTTGAGTTTTTATTTAAAAGAGTTTTCAAATGGTCAAATTTTTTTAATCCAAAAAAAAATCAAATCAAGAAAAACTAAAAATCAAAAACAAAACAAAACCATAAAAACCAAAAAGAAAAAAAAAACTTATGGAAAAAATCTTCGAACGTCTTTCAAACAAAATTATTGTCTATATCTTTACCCTATTTATGATTTTCATAAATGCGTAAAGAGAAGCAGCTATAGACACCAAATTTTGTCCATAATAATTCAAGTTTTGTTTTGTTTTTATGCTTAGTTTAAACGTTTCAATTCAGATGAATTACATGCTTCAATTAGATTAAGCTTGATTAGATTTCATTTCGAATTAATTATTATTATTATTTTTAGAGGCCTGATTCAAAAAGCCTAAATTTTTTATTAATGGCCTAATTGTAATCTAAGTTCAAAGCCCATTTTTTTCCAAAGGCTCAAAGTTTTATGGAACCCAATTTGACTTTTATTTTTACTAATTAAAAGTAAAAAAAAAAAAACACAAAAAAAGCAAATAAACAAAAAAAAAAGAACAGTTAAAAAAAGAAAAAGACAGCCAATAGGTAGTGGCTGGCAAGAATTACACAAACCACTACCCTACAACCAAACCCTGCAATAATACCTTTAAAATAGACTGTAGATCACAACAAGCCAAAAGGATAGACAATAAATTTTATTGATAAATTAAAGATGATTCATACAAAAAAAGGGGTGAAAGGCAGATCTAGAAAAAAGAAGAAGATAAACAAAGAGGAAACTTTGCCAAGACTACTTTTAGCCCTTAACACTAGCCTCATCACCCTCAGAGCCCTAGCCTCTTACTTAGCCCCCACACCAAGCTCTCTAGAACCTCGGCCACACTCATATTTTTTCTACAAATAACCCATTTTCACCATCCCAGTACCAACCCTCCATGATGACCTATCTCTACCCTGAAAACAACTTGCCATGTACTAACCTTATCCATAAAACCCTACTTTGCACCCTTCATAGTCCCAGCATAATTTCCAATCATAACTCCTGGCCCTTGCACATCCTAATCCCTCCATTTCACCATCTTTAACCCCAACTGACTCTGCATACACCAGACCCTTCATTTCACCACAAAATGTACACACACTAATCTTATCCACAAAACCCTTCCCTGTACCAAGCACCACAGCCTTTGCACTAAGCACAGCCCTCCCTACACTCACTCTAGCATAGCTCTTTCATTTCATCATAAAACCTCTATGCATCAATAGACCTAATCAACGTTACACGCATTAATAGACCCAGCCAAACCTACACACACTAGCCCGAATTGACCCTACATGAACAAGCCCTAGCTGACCCTACACGTTCTAATCCTTTCATTTCAACATAGAACCTGCATGCACCAGCTCTGTCCATAAAACCCTTCTTGTACCAAGCATTATAGCTTTTGCACCAAGCACAACCCTCTATTAATTCACCCCAGCATAGCCATTTCATTTACCATAAAACTTGTACGGACCAACAGACCCAACCAAACCTATATACACTAGCCCCAACCGACCTTGCACGTAGCCTTAGTTGATCCTGCACATATCAAACCCTTTATTTTACCATAGAACCTGTACACACTAGCCTTGTCTGTAAAATCCTTTCTTGCATTAAGCACCATAACCTTTGCACCAAGCACAACCCTCCTTTCACTCACTATAGCACAACTCTTTCATTTCACCATAAAACTTGTATGCACTAACAAACCCAAGCCCCCAACTCCATCTAACACAAGAGCTCTCTTCAACATATCACCCATATCCCTATCGCCTAACAGAGCCTGCACACACCAAGCCCAAGTACCACCTACTACCAACTTTTTTTTCAATAAAAAATAGCCCCTAACACCATCCAACCAATTTCACATAAAACTTAACCAAAGCCCCACACTCTACCAACCTTAGCTTTCTACTCACCTTCACCAACAACATCAAACACTCTACCCTCCCCAAAATAAAAAATAAAATAACCCTAAAAAAATGAAAAGATCAAAATAAAAATAAATACAACCCATGGGAATGGGGTACACAACACCGAAGTAAAATAGAAAAAATAACAAAGCATAAAAGAAAAGAGGAAGAAAGTAGTCAAAAACCACCAACATCGGTGGCATGGACAGAAAAAGGCTGTTGACGATGATGAACTTTTTGGCATGATCAGAACAAGTGATAATGAAGATTGAAGAGAGGAGTAATATATTAAAACTATAGAAGAATCCAATGGAGAAAGAAAGAGATCTGAAAGTTTAAAGTTTTAGGTTAAATATTCAAATCTAGATTATTATGAGGTGATTTGGGAAAAATAGAGCTTGAATCTGAGAAGAGGATAATGATGTAAAGCTCAGTGAAATTTTGGAGCTAGCTGACATTGATGAACGACGGCCGATGATGGTGTAAGGTAATGGCAATGGTTATAAGCCGCTGACTTATGGGTTTTAAGTGGCTGGTGATTTTTTTTTTTTAAGTCATAAGGTTTTTTGTTTTAAAAAAAAGGAAATGAAGTTTAAAAAAAAACATAGCTTTTATAGGTATATATATATATATATATAAAGGGCTTTAGTGCTAAATCTACCGTTTAGGTAACAAGAGGATGAATTTCTAGGTCAATTTGTCAACCCGACCTGCATTGGATCCAGCTCTTCCTTACCTATGATCTAAGAAGTGCCCAACATTGATGACCTGGCCTATGATCTACAAATTTGACCTAGCTCATTGATTGTGGACCTGACATTAGGTCATTTTTTATTGATTTTCTTTAAGCTTAACTCTAAAGCCTAGCAAGGTACAATCATTAATCCTTTTAACCCATTTTTATTATGTCTATTTATTCCTTTTTGCATGCATGCATGTTTAAAAAAGAAATTTACCTTGTGAAAATAAGTTTTTTTAATAAATTAATTCATGGATTTGTATTTTTATGAAATCCAATGAAGGAACTCTGAGAAACCCAAGTAGTAACTCTTGAGAATTCCTTAGGTGAGAAAAGACTTCTAAAAATTACCAAAGTATTAGAATATTTAGAAACTCTTTTCAATACAAAGATTTTTATTTTTTCTATAATTTTAATAATTTTCTTAAAAAAAGATAAAAATATAAAATATTTATAAGAGTATGCATTTTTTAGGAAACAGATTTATTTATAGATAATAATATTATTATATAACTTTTAAAAATTAATTAAAAGAAAACTTTCAATGATGAGACTCTGAAAAATTCGAGTGGTGATTCTCGAGAATTCTTTAGGTGAGATAATTTTTTTAAAATATTGCCAAAGAATTAAAATATTTAGAATGATTCTCAAAATGAAAAAAAATTTCATTTATTCTTCATTTCTAAATAATGAAATTTCATGCAATGGCATAATGAATTAATCCATGTGGATTCTTATATTAATTATTATAAAAGTAAATGAAAAATCTTTGAAGATGAGATCTTAAAGTAGTCCGAGTAGTGATTCTTTAGGAATCTCTAGATAAGAAAATTTATCCAAAATATCGCTAATGTATTGAAGCATTCAGGATAATTTTCGATAAAGATTTCTCATCTATTTTAATAAATAAAATAAGAAATGAATTTTTTAGATATTATTGGCTTAAATCATAATGGTCATATTTTATTACATGCATTATAAATATTGATTTTGAAGATAAATATGAATCACTGATTATGAGATTTTTGAGAATTTTGAGTAGTGATTATGAAGAGATCCTTAGGTGAGAAAGTTTCTTTTACTATTGCCAAAGTATTGGAATATTTTTAGGAATTTTTCAATCAACAAGGTTCTTTTTTATTTTTTCCGACCAAAAATACTAGAAAAAATAATAAAATAAAAATATGTTTTTTTACAATAAAAAATTAAAAAAATTAATTTTAAACATCAAAATTAAGATCTTTTTATCAAAATTAAAGAATAACCCATAATTTAATTGTACCATTTTTTAACGAGCATTGTGGGGGGTGCTAATCCTTCCCCACATGTAATCAACTCCTGAACTCAAACTATTTTCGCAGACCTAAAAATTATCTTTTTAATAAATTTTAATTAATTTTAAAATTTTATTAGAAAAGTAAGTTTTAATAGGTGGCCTGTAGACACCAAATTGTTTTCGAGCCTAATTGGGCCCATTGGTGTTTGGGCCCAATCAATGTTTGGGCTCGATTAAGCCTTGATTGGGCCCATTGACAATTGGACTCGATTAGGTCCATTGGTGTTCGGGCCTAATTAGACCCATTAGTGTATGGACCCAATTAGGCCCATTTGTGTCCAGCCTAAGTGGACAGCTTGTTATCATTATTATTTTTATTATTATTATTTTATCATTATTATTATTATTATTATTCTTTTCTTTCCTTTTTTTGTCCGAATCTGCTAAGGGATGGGGAGATTTGAATGTGACCATAATCAATGATTGTTAATGCAAAGTCAATCGGTGGAATTAATGAGAATTAAATTAGAACCCAGAATCACGTTCAAACAGAATCAATCTCATAATTTAAGCCGGGATTGATTTAACCCATTTTCAAAAGAATCTTCATAAGACTACCTATAAATTGGACCAATTCAATAGAAGGAACACACACAAAAACATAAAGGAAAATTGAGAGAAAAATATTGGGAAAAT
Source organism: Durio zibethinus (assembly GCF_047325235.1). Lineage (NCBI taxonomy): Eukaryota > Viridiplantae > Streptophyta > Magnoliopsida > Malvales > Malvaceae > Durio > Durio zibethinus. The sequence goes on from NC_143175.1 coordinate 16,797,493, forward strand.
TCTAGGAAATTTTGGGCAGAAAGGGTTTTGGGAGGTTAATTCTAGGGTTTTGGATTTAATTCGTAGTTCTGGTGTGATTCTAGGTTTCTAGAGGTGAATTTAAGGTTGTAGAGGATTCGAGGAAGCTTTAGAGCCATTTAGGAAATTTTCTTGATTTTTTTAAAAAAATTTTTTAGGTTTTTTTAGGTTTTTTGAAGAACATTGAATTTTTCGATGACCATTTGAAGTTTCAACAAGATTCTGGCGAGATTTCCAAAATCCAATGAGCTTTTCAGAAACTGGTAGGTTTTCCAATTTTTGATTAAATTTTTCAGTGAAGTTTTCAAAAACTAGTGAAATTTTCAGTTTTTGGTTGAACTTTTCGACGTGTTCTAAGAGAAGTTTTAGAGAGAAGGGAGAGCTTCTAAAGGCTAAAGAGAGAGAGAGCATAAGGTGTCTAAAGAAAAATGTTGAAAATACCATTTATACTGACCCAAATGACACCGTTTTGGATAAACCAAATCTACGCGTAGACCCAGCAACTGCATGTTGACCTGTGCCTTGACCTTACCCGATCGTAGGTTTTTCCTTTTCCATTTTATTTTTATTTTTTGATTTTATTTTATTTTATTGTATTTTAAACCTTTTTTTTTATTTTTTTTAGTTTTATTTATATTTAAAAAAAGAATTATTTCTATCACTTTTATTTTCAAAAAAAAAAAGAGTAAAAAAAATGAAGTTCTAAAAAAAAGAGAAAAAATATAATTATGAAAATATGAAAAAAAATCATTTCAATAAAAAATATATTTTTTCAAATAAACAAAAAAATAAATTTTATCCTCTAAACTATTAGAGGATTGCTTTGAAGTGAGCTATACTGAACTATTGAGAGGCTTCACTAATTTTTTTGGAATAAAAATTAATAAATCCGATAACGAAGCCTCTTTAGAGTGGGACATTAGTCTCCATAAATACTCTTGAAGTGAGAAAATTATCCTAAATTGCTACCAAACTATTGGGACAATTTTTGGGTTAATTTTTTATATTAAATTATTTGGTAAAAAACATAAAAAAGATCAAGGCTTGGATAATTCGAAATCAAACTAGTACCACCCTTTGGATGGGCGTTATAGGGGTGCTACAACTTTTTTCATGCGTAATCTACTCTTGAACCTAACATCTATTTTACAGATCAGATTTAATAAGGTGGCCAATCACACCTAAACAAAAAAGATTGGTGGCGACTCCTTTTAATCCATGTCTAGCAGTAAGTCCATAAATCTATACATTATGACAGCTTGGCGACTCTGTTAGGGACCACTGAGAGTCAAGCCAATAAATAATTTCTCATTATCCAAATCTTGCTTAATAAAATTTGAATTATTTTATTCCATTTTACTGTTTATATTCGCTTTATTATTTTCCTTTTCATTTTGTATACTTGCTTACTTTTCATTACTTTTGTTTGCCTAAAATATTTATTTATTGTATATAACTGTCATTCATTTGCATGTGCATAACATAAGCCTTCCACCCAGGCTTTACCTTTATGAGGGAATGAAGTACCTATGCCCTCGTGAGATTTCATGTCTTCGCATGGTCCTGCAAAACACTTCTACTCAGGTTGAACCATTTTCGCTTGTAGCCTATGATGAGTGAGGACTGGGGTGCCTTACTAGTTTGTAATGAACTATGATGTAGGGAACAATTTGGGAACCTTTTAGAAATAACCCAAACCATATATAGTTAACCTTAGAAGCCCAACCATAGATAGAACCTTATCCTTTCACCCTTTGTAGATAATCCAAAATTCTAGGTCATGTTGTTATCTTAATTGCTATGTGATATTTACTTTATGTTTTATTGAAGTGACTAATTGATTTCTTTATCTTCATTTATTTCTTTTCCTTTTGTGCACATTCATGAACATGTTTACAGATTGTATAGTATTTTTGCCCTAAGGCTATTTCAATAAAAACCCTCATGGATTCTTCAGAACATCAGGTTTGTGCCTCATCTATGTTGTTCAAATGTGACTCTCCTATATAGGTGAAGATAGAATTAGAAAAAAAAGTAACGAGAAGAGGGAGATTGTTTGCCACCGGGTTATGTCCCTACACTATTAGAAGAAGTCCGTCTACTTCTCAAACATAATGATCTGAAAAGCTTATTAGATATATGGAATAGTATAACCCCTTTAAGGCAGGAGGCTTTTTGGGAGAAGTTTGGGCATATTGCATATCTCATGTCAGTAGAGGTTGACTACTCACTTATCAAGGTAATGGTATAGTTTTGGGATCCTTCCTATTGGTGTTTTATCTTTAATGAGATTGATCTAGTACCAACAATAGAGGAGTACTTAACTCTAATGGGTATGCATCTACTATATCCAGATAGAATATACATGAAGAAACACAAATCAAAAGTCATAGGAAGCTCGGTCAGATGCTAGGAGTGGGAAAAGAGGTCATAGTTCATACATTCGAGAGAAAGAGGATCACATGGGTATTCCATGGGAGGTTCTCAGAGATTTCATTATTAAGCATCTAGATGATAATTAGGGAGTGAATGCATTTGCTCTGGCCAGATGGGACTCGCATAAAGACGTGAAAAGATCTTACTAGATCTTTTATTAATCAGTACCATCACATTATTGATATGGCCTCTGATTGTCTTTCTCTACAAGTAATGGATAAAATAGCATCTGAATCTTTCAAGCATTATGCTCAAAGGTGGCAGGATGTAGTTGCCCAATTACAACCTCTCTTGATAGAGAAAGAAACTACTGTGTTATTTCTTAGCACTCTAAAGTCACCATATTATGAGAAGATGATTAGAAATACGACTAAAAACTTTACTAATATGGTGATTTTGGGAGAGATCATCAAAAATGCCATAAAAATGGTAAACTTGAAGGAGATAAGTCTTTTAAAAAAGCACTTAAAAAGAAGAAAAGTGATACTCAAGCTGTGAGTCTTGAAGAACATCAATTCAAAAACTACTATCGGCCTACATACCCTACATACCATCACACGGTGAACCACACTTCTGCATCCTTTTACCAATCAACCATTTTACCATCTTACCTATCTTCACTAAAATCCCCTACTTACCCAGTTAGCACTACAAGTAATGCCAGAGAACCACAAACCAAAGAAAGACTCACTTTTGATCCCATACCTATAAGTTACACGGAGCTATATTAAGAACTCTATAATAACCATTTAATTGCTCATGTTTCTGTCAAACAGCTTGAGCCCCATTATCCTAAATGGTGTGATTCTAATGCCCATAGTGACTATCATTTTGGAGTAGCAAGATATTCTACTAAAAAATTATGTTCCCTTCAAGCATAGGGTATAAAACCTGATTAAAGAAGAGTTGATAAGTTTTGACACTAGTGTGAATTTAGCACCCAATGTTAGTGGAAACCCCTTGCCCAATCATACGATTAATGCTTTGGATATGATTGGAAAACATGTGAAAAAGAGAGTAGAGGAACTTAAAATGCCATTTAGCCAGTTGTATGATGCCTTATATAAAGCTGGATTGATACAACTGATGGCTTCATGCACTTATGTAGGAAAATGTATCCCAAATTAGAAATGTAAGTATCATGGTAGGGTGCCAGAACATTTAATTGATGTCTGCAAGCAATTTCGTGGTGAAGTTTAAAAGCTGATGGACTCTTATCAAATAGAGTTATATGAAGAATCAAGAGCTTCAGAAGACATTAGGGTGGCTATGACAGCTAGATAGATGCCAAAACATATTGCTATAAGCTGTAAGAAGAAGTCCTAATCAGCTGGGAATAAGTTCATTCCCAAACTAGTAGCTTTCAAAGTCTCACACCAATTTCCTTATAAAGATAACAAAGCGATGCCTTAGAGATATGAGTGTAAGGTGATGAGTCAAGGGCAACAAGGGTCAAAAGTTGAAATTGCTAATATAATAAGAGTAAGGAGCATATCTAGAAGTTAAAGATGTTATACTTTGGAGACCAAAAAAAAAAAAAGAAAAAGCATATTGAATAAGAGACTCTAGAGAAAGATAACTTGAAATTGATGCCTGAAAAGGTTGCTTGCGAGTTTTTGAAGCTAGTCAAGCATAGCAAATATTCTGTGGTGAAGCAACTGAATAAAATGCCAGCTAAGATTTCTTTATTATCACTTATTTTAAATTCTAAACAACACCATAATGCCTTGATGAATGTATTAAATTAGGCTTATGTGGCCCATAATGTATTTGTAGAGTATGTAAATCACTTGGTCGAGAATCTAGTGGTGCCACATCACGTCTCTTTTAATGATGATGAGATTTCACCTGAAGGTAGAAAGAACACCAAGGCATTGTACATCACTATGAAGTGTAAAGGCTACATAGTAACTAAAGTCTTTATTGATAATGGATCAATTGTTAATGTCATGCTTGTGTCCCTTTTTGCCAAACTGCCCTTTGATATATCCCATATCCAAAATAGTCAAATAATGGTTCGAGCATTTGATGAGACTAGATGAGAAATTTTTAGAGATGTTGAGTTACCTATTCAGATCGGGCCATGTGTCTTCAACATAAAATTTCAAGTCATGAATATCTCTCTATCATATAGCTGCTTATTAGGAAGACCATGGATCCACAAGGCATGTGTCATCCTTTTCTCATTGCATCAAAAGATCAAATTTAATGTAGAAAGGTAATTAATGATTGTGGCTAAAGAAGAAGATCTATTGGTGACCCAACCCATAAATGCCTTGTATGTGGAAGCAGTAAAAGAATCATTAGAATGCTCTTACAAATCCTTTAAACCTATTAATGTAGTAGGCGGGGGCTTAAATTTAGCCAAATTGTGATCAATTAGATGGTTAATGAGGGTTAGAGTATCGAGTTTGGCCTAGGCAAAAGGGTGCAAGGGATAAGAGAGATTCTTAAGATTAAAGACTATAGTTGCAGATCTGGATTAGGTTATGAGATAGAAAAAATATAGAATAATAGCAAAAAGGTAAAGAAAAAACCAATGATCTTTCCCTACTTTAATGAAACTTTCATTCTTGAAGGGTATAGGCATCAGGGAGCGAAAGAAGACACAAAAGAAAAACTAGAATGAGAGGAAGCTTTTGCCAAGTTGTCTATTCATATGGTGGATAATGAAAGTCAAAATAACGAAGCTTTAGTTTACTCTTGCCCATCAGAATATGAATTGTAGAATTAAAGGGTCATCCAAATGCTTATTATTTCTGATTCTCCTTCAATGTAATCACATCTCCTAATTGCTTATAAGCAAAAGCATTGGGATGAACTCTTATGTTTGGGCCTTTTATTTTTCATTATTTCAATAAAAGTAGGAGCATGCATTTTGTTCATTTCTTTTATTCCATCAAAATTTCTTGCCAATACCTCTTATTCTATTAATTTACAGGTCCTCAAATGAATGTGAAGGTAATTATGACAATGATCTAGGATTTAATTTTGAAATTAATACCGATAACTTGATACTGAAGAACACTTTGAGAAATACACTTTGTTTTCAAATTTAATGAGGCTAATTAAGCAGGAAAAGTAAATCCATTGAGCCTCATCAAGAAATTATTGAATTAATCAATTTGGGTGATGCCGAGAACAAGAAAGAAGTCAAGATTGGTACTTCACTCTTAATGGTTGACTGACAGCGGTTAGAGAATTTGCTCTGGGAGTTTGTGGATGTATTTGCTTAGTCATACCAAGATATGCTTCGACTCAGCACTGAAATAGTGGAGCATAGGCTACCATTAAAGCCAGAATGCAAACTAGTGTAGCAAAAGCTAAGAAGAATGAAACTAAAGATGCTGTTGAAAATCAAAGAGCAAGTTAAAAAGCAATTTGACGCAGGCTTTCTGAAAGTGACTAAAATCCTGAATGAGTAGCTAATAGAGTACCTATTCTCAAAAAAGATGAAAAAGTATGAATGTGTGTAGATTATCGAGATTTGAATAGAGCTAGCCCAAAAGATAACTTCCCTTTGCTTTACATAGATACACTAGTGTACAATATGGCCCGACATTCAATGTTCTCTTTTATGGATGGATTTTTTTGACTATAATCAGATAAAAATGGCCCAAGATGATATGGAAAATACCACATTTATCACTATGTGAGGAACTTTCTACTAGAAAGTTATGCCCTTTGGATTGAAGAACACTGTGGCAACTTATCAAAGAGCTATGGTGACCCTTTTCCATGATATGATGCATAAAGAGATTAAAGTGTATTTGGATGACATGATTACCAAATCCCTAAAAAGAGAAGATCATGTAGTCAATCTCATAAAATTATTTAAAAGGTTGAAGAAGTTCTAGCTCAAACTGAATCCAGCCAAATGTACATTCGAAGCCAGGTTAGGGAAGTTGTTAAGATTTATAGTCAGAGAAAGAGGAATAGAAGTCGACCCAGATAAAATTTGAGCCATCCAAAATCTATCCCCTTCAAGCACACAAAAGGAGATTTGAGGCTTCTTAGGTAGATTGAACTATATTTCCAAGTTCATTTCTCAACTCACTCTTAAATGTGACCCCATTTTCAAACTCCTTCGGAAGAATAATCTTAGGGGTGGAATGAACAATGTAAATAAGCCTTCGATAAGATCACGCAGTACTTATCAAATTCTCCAATATTAGCACCCCATGTTTCGAGAAAACCACTGATTCTATACATAGTGGTACATGAGGGATCAATAAGCTGTGTGCTGGGCCAACAAGATGAATCTAGCAAGAAAGAGTGAGCTATTTATTACTTGAGCAAGAAATTCATAAAGTATGAGTCCAAGTATTCATCACTAGGGAAAATGTGTTGTGTTTTGGCTTTGACAGCTAAAAGACTTAAGCAATACATGCGTTACCACACAACTTGGCTCATAGTTAAACTGGATCCCATCAAATACATCTTCGAAAAACCATCACTATCAGGAAGAATTGCAAGATGGCAGGTGATGCTTTCTGAATATGATATAGTATATGTGAGCCAAAAAGCAATAAAAAAAAGTGTCACTATTGAATTCTTGGCAGATAGGGCCACTGATGATTATGAGCCCATGAAGCTTAATTTTTCATATAAGAAACTAATGGCCATTTCGAAGTTAGAAGAAGATGAGGATGATGAAGAGATATGGATAATGTATTTCGATGGGGTTGCTAATGCCATGGGACATGGGATCGGAGCAATTTTAATTAAAATTAAGAAAATTAAGGTTAAATACTGATTAAGACCATTAAAACAAAATTAAAGATAACAAATTATTAATTTTAGGTTTGACTCTCTAAAAAAATTGACGTCCCCAATAGAGGTGCCAAGTTGTCATAATGGTTTTGGGGACCACTAGATGAATTTGAAAATAAAAGATAGAGTCACCATCAATCTTTTTTGGCTAACTGTGATTGGCCACCTATTAAAACTTACCTTTTTAATAAAATTTTAAAATTAATTAAATTTTATTAAAAAAATAATTTTTGGGGCTGCAAAAATAATTTGGGTTCAGGAGTCAGTTACGCATGGGGAAAGATTAGTACCCCCACGACACCCACTTAAAATAGTATAAATTAATTATGTGTTATCCTTTAATTATGACTAAAATTGTCTTAATGTTGGTTTTTAAAAGTTTAATTTCCTTAATTTTCTTTAAAAACCTATTTTTAATTTTTAATAAGCTTGAAAAATAAATAAGAACCTTATATTGAAAAATTCTTAAAAATATTCCAAAACTCTAACAATACTAAAATGAACCATCTCACCTAAAGAATTTTTAAGAATCACTATTCGGAATTCTAAAAAATCCTATTCGTGGTGGTTCATATTTATTTCCATAAAATTTAAAAATAAATAGTATTTTCTAAAAACTCATTTCTATGCCATTTGTAAAAGAAAGAGAAATCTTTATTGAAAATTAATCTATTTACTCCACTATATTGGTGGCATTTTAGATAGATTTTCTTATCTAAAGATTCCTAACGAATCACTAAGATTTATTTAGGATCTCATCCTCGAAGATTTTTCGTTTGTTTTTTAAAAATTATTAAAAGTCATGTAATAATAATATTATCTACAAATACATTTATTTTCAAAAAAATACATTCTTATTTATTAAGAAAAAATGTTCAAATTAAATAAAATAATTAAAAGAATGAAAATTTTTCATATTGAAAAGAAAATTCTAAACATTCCAATACTTTGGTAATTTTTAGAAGACTTTTCTCACCTAAAGAATTCTCAAGAATCACTACTCGATTATTTGAAGTCCTATCATAAAAAATTCTCATTACTTAGCTTTATTTAAAAAATGCATGCTCTTATAGATATTTATATATTTTTTTCAATCTTTTTAAGAGAATTGTTCAAATTAATTAAAAAATTTTATATAAAAAAGAGTTTCTAAATATTTCAATACTTTCTAAATATTTCAATACTTTGGTAATTTTTAGAGATCTTTTCTCACCTGGAGAATTTTGAGAATCACTAATCGAATTTTTCGAAGTCCCATCATCGAAAATTCTCATCACTTAATTTTATTAAATTGTTTTTAAGTATAAAAACTTAATAAGTAAATTAAAAGTGCATGAAGTTTCAATTGCAATTAAATATATAAAAAAATTTTGTATGAACATAATGATATGAAACTTGCGTAAAAATAAAATCTACTATTAAATAAATGTATGGACTCAAGTTTCAGGACCTTGGTTTATTAATTGAAATGAAGTACTCTAACTAAACTGACACAATCGTCCCCCCTTCTCTATCTTCCTTTTACTATTTGATGGTCATAATACAAGAAGAAAAGATGAGTCCCAATCTATTTGGCAACCTAAAACCATAGACCTTAACCATGGCTTGATGTTTACCCATTTCTTCAATCATGAACTACCCTTGACTCTCAAGATTACCAGAAACCAAAATGACTAGCTATAAAGTTTCAAACTCATATACAAATAAAGAAAAATCTAGGGACCGAGGATGACAACATTGTTACTAACTAAACTGAAACAAGAAAGGACTAGCTTTCTCACAAATAGCCATTTCACAAAAAGGTTTTTGCAAACTAGTATAAGTTTAAAAACAATATACTGCCAAAAAGACCCATAAACATCTAAAATTTCTAGGTTTTCCTCTTTATAGGTCATTTATTACAAATAAATATCATATACATAATGAACTAATGGACATAAAAAAAAGAGCTTTTCCACATATAGACTACTTATTGAAATGAAGAATGGCACACTCATGCAAAGGATGATGTTTCAAAAATCATGAGGCAGACCACATTCAGTAAGGTTTATTATGTAGGGAAAACAAAACAAACTTTAAACTTCAAATGAAATGGCATGCACAGCACAACTATATGCAGAAATGAAGAAAAGGTGAACATGAAGGGATGAAGACAACAGTATTCTTATGAAAACAAACTAAAAGGGAAATGAAGGAACTACCTTTTCAAAAAAAAAAAAAATCCTAAGAGTTACAACTTTCTTTTCCTTCATCAAGCTCCCACTTTTCCTTTAAGTTTTCCTTTTCTTGAGTTTCCCTTAGCTATAAAACCTCTTTTTTTTTAGCCACCAAGAATTCTTCTTTATTTCTTTTTTCTTGTTTCCTTAAAGAAACCTTCAGCATATCAAAGTATTTTTTTTAGATCCCTTCCTCCTCTTTTTTTTTTTAGAAAGCTTTTTATTTTTATCCTTTTTTATCTTTCTTCTCTTTCCTCTTTTTTTTGGCAGATCCCTTTCCTTTTTCTTTCTGCCCTTTTTTCTTTAGAAGAAGAAGACCCTTAAAAAATCTCTTTTTGATGAATATAAACTCTTAGACCAAATCTCATCTAAGGGTCAAAATTTTTCTTTTTCTCTTTTCGAGGAACAAATTTTAGGTATTGGATTAAGATTCAACAAGAGATCCAATGGTCCATATTATTCACTATAAAGGTTGGATTTTTATAGCCTCTAAACCCATGGAAAGACCATTTTAGCCCTAGTACAAAGTTTTCAGTATTTAGGCCATTTTTTTAGAAATTAATGTTCCCATGCTTATTTTTTGGATTTTAAAACACCAAAAATCAGAAAATATTATAAAATTGAGATCTGAAAAGTTTCATTAAAATTCAAGCTTGAAAATGTCAAATTATGAAAAGTTTTATGAAAATTCGAGCTTAAAAAGGTTAAATTACAAAATTACCCATACCAGTGTATTTTAGTAATTTCACACTTCTTAGGGTACTACTATATTTTCAAATGCACCAAAAGTCCTAACATATTATGAAATTAAGATATGGAAAGTTTCATAAAAATTTGAGCTTGGAAAGGCTAAATTATGAAAATACCTTTATAGGGGTATTTGGTAATTTTACACTTTTCGAGGTATTGCTGTGATTTCAAATGCACAAAAAATCATCAAATATTATGAAATTAAGATCTAGAAAGTTTCATGAAAACCTGAGCTTATGAAGGCCAAATTGCAAAATAAAAATATTTAATGTTTTAAAAAATCATCAAATTTAATTTTAAACCACATTGATTTCAATTAGGTTATGAATTTTGGGGATCGACCCAAGTTCTATTAATTTTGATCAAGTTTTATGCAATTTTAACTTTGTTTGACTAATTTTAACTCTATTAACCAAGTTTGATTGGATTTAACCAAAATTGACTTTTAGATTTTCTTGCTTCATTTATTTTTTATGCATCCACATGAAAAAGTATCATCCATATAAATCCTATGCGAAAGTGTTTGATAGTAACCATATAGGTGTCCTTTTCTTTTGTTTATTATAAGCCTAAATATCAATGCATTTTATAGGCTCTTAAAGGGGTCTTTTATGGGCTTTAAATGGGCTTTGTTTTGGTCTTTAAATGGGCTAACTCATGGGCTCTTTATGGATTATAAATGGGCCTAGGTTAACCATGCTAAAATGTTTTAGACAAAATTTAGTATCCACACTTCATATAGATGCTTCATCTTCAATGAGGTTGACATGACACTGATTATAAATAAGTATTCTACATTGATAGGTTTACATCTTAAATCACCAAATAAGATATATGTCAAGAGGCAGAACCAGCATTTCATAAAAAACTAATAGATTTTATGGGAGTTAAAAAGGAAGATGTGAATGTACAGTTTTAAGAAAGAAATGACCATATTTGTTTGCCTTGGGAGTTTTTTCGTAATTTCATCACAATGCATTTGAATGATGATCAAAGGTTGGATATATTTGCTTTGACTATATATGGCATGGTAGTCTTTCCAAGAATTTTTGCTCATATTGAGATAGAAATGATCGATTTTTTTCTAGCATGTGGAAAAAGGTTGCAATCCCTTTCCTGTAATCTTAGTTGAAACAATTAGATCTCTGAACTATTATCATAAAAAAAGTAAAGGACATTTTGTTGGATGTGTGCCATTACTATATTTATGGATGAAGAGTCACTTTGAGTGTAAGAAGAATGAATTTTCTAAACTTTACCCCTATAATCAAACCCCAGTTAAGGAATTTTGTAAAAGTGAATGGCCGAAGCCTAAACCTAAGGAAAAATGGATGGTTATACTATAAGGTTTTACTTGCATCTAAGTGAAATATTTAGTTCCATGGATAAATTGTGAACTGATGTTATATTAATTTGGAAATGAGACTAGGGTCCCATTTTTATGTTTATGAGGAGCAACAAGTTATGCACTGCTTATGGTTTGAAGGGAATATAAGGCTAAATAGTTTGTTCTCAAGACACACAAGTCACTTGATTATATTTTCTATATAGTGAGTTAAAAATGTTGCAAAAGGTGGATAATGTGATCAAGGCATGGAAGAAGCGCAAGAAAGTCAGTCCTGGGTTATTTACTAATAAAGTCACTCAAGGATATTTGGTATGGAGAACCAAATAGGGTAAAGAGGTTGTGTTTACTCTCAAAGATCACTACCAGCCAGTGAACTAGGAGTTAGATAAGATACCCTCGAGGTTAGAATTTGCAATGAAAGAATTTAAAGCTAAGAAATAAAAAATAAAGTAAGAAATTCAAAGGCTTCAAGAAAAAAAGGTGCAATAGAAAGAGAAAGTAGAAAAACTAGAAGTCAGAGTCCACTAGATCACCAAGAAGCATGATACAGTATTTAATGATTTGATTGAATTTCATCAATAACACAAGAAGTTAGAAGCTGAGAGTAAAGTCGAAAGGGTTGTTAGGGAACATGACAATGCCTTTAAAGAGTTAATGGAGTTGCATTAAGAGCATAAGAGGTTACATATCCAAGTGAGGGCTAAAGAAGTAAATATCACTTATTTGACTTGTGAAAATGAAAAGTTGTAAAGAGAATATTCCCCGATAGAAGATGAATGTGCTGAAGCCCAAAAGGAGAATGAGATGCTTAGAAGGTATATTCAGACATTAAAGTAAAAATTGAATAAATAAAAGGATCACATTAGGGCATTCACAAAAAAACATAAGGAGCTATCCTACCAAGTGTGGTTTGGCAAAAAAGAAAATCTAGGAAGGCAAAAGTACATAGAGCACCTTATGACTCAGATAAGTAAAGTAGTGATCAAGGCAGGAGAAATGGTTGAAGAGGCTGAGACATTGAGAATAGTAGTCACACCAATAGGAGAACATGGGTAGTGCCTGTTGAACTTCATTGAAAAGGTCAAAGATCAGTATAAGTAGATTAAGCATTTTTACAAGTGGAGAATAATAGACTCAATGTAAAATAAACTTTTGTGGAATCAATGAAAGTTCATTTTTGTTGAAAATCTTTAGAGGGGCAAATATTTTTCTTTTTTTTTATTCATATATTGTATTGCATTCATTCATAATTAATTTTTAATCATGTTAGTTCATAACAAGACCACTGATTTAAGATTTTGGTACATAAGATTCAAAGATAGCTCAACACCAATATATCACTCAAGCTAGAAGAATGGAATAAGACAATATAAGCTGTGTTGAAAAATTGGAAAATACTCAAGAGGAAATCAATGGAGAATTAAGTAAAATCCTTTAAGCATTGGACAAGTTGAATTAAGGAAAAGTGGTAGAATGAGATATTTTGCATGATGTTACTAATCCTCTATATCCTCTAAGTTATGACCCATTTCAAGCCTAATCCACTCCAAGCTTCCTATCACAAGAGTTCACATTTTCGATGAGCTATACTTATTTAAGAATGTCACTTGCACCCAGCCAAGGGAATGTCCAAAACTATATTATCTGTCTTCACTGAAAGGGTAGTTGAACCAGTCCAACTTGGACGATCAAAAAGAGAAGTTGAAATTGAAAGTGGCTGAGTCTTTGAAGGATTTTAAAGCTAATCACAAGATGAACATGCTCGAAGAAAGATTACAAGCTATGGATGGAATTATTTTTTATAGTTCTATAGATGCTGCTAAGCTTTGTCTAGTTCCATATGTGGTTATACTACCAAAATTTAAGGTATCAGAGCTCAAAAAATATGACGGTACAAAATATCCCATCACATATGTTACAATTTACTATGGCAAGATTACAGCTTATACTAGCAATGAGAAATTGCTTATGTATGTATTTTAAGATAATTTGACGGGTTTTGCTACAAGGTGGTATGTTCAGTTGGATAAAATCGATACCCAATCATGAAAGGAGTTGGCTCACTTTTTTATTAATCAATACTATCATATCATAGATCTAGCTCATAATCACCTTTCTTTGCAAAGAATGAAAAAAAAGACAATAAAATCATTTAAAGAATACTCCTAAAAGTGGCAGAACATAGCTGCATAGGTTTAACCACCTTTAATTGAAAAAGAGACAATGATTTTGTTTGTGAGCATTTTGAAGTCACCCTATTATGAGAAAATGATAGGGAATATGACTACAAATTTTGTTGATATGTTGTTCTCAAGCGAGATCATTGAAAATGGCATTAAGAATGGTAAACTTGAAGGAGGGAAGTACTTTGCTACCAAGAGAATGCCCAAGAAAAAGGAAAATGAAACTCAAGTTGTGAGTTTTGAAAGGCAACAATTCAGGAACTATACTCATTATCCATAACCCATTTACCCCACATACTACCCTACCATAAATAATGCTTTAGTTTTTCCATGCCAACCAATTCCATAACTTTTTTATCCACCCACCTATCAACCAATATTTACACCGCCTACCAACACATACAACCCTAACACCTCTCTTGCTGTAAAAACCTCTATGTACCCATCCAACCCAATAAGTGGTCTAAGAAAACCACGAAATAATTGAGAAAGGCCACTTTCAATCCCATTCCCATGATTTATGCAAAATTGCACCAAGAACTCTACAATAATAATTTAATTGCTACTTTTCATATAAAACCACTAGAGACACTTCATCCTAAGTGGTATGATCCTGCTATTCATTGCGATTACCATTATAGAATCACAAGCCATTCCACTGAAAATTACACTATTTTTAAACATAAAGTGTAAAATATGATTTAGGATGGATTGATTAATTTTGATACAAGTGAGAAAATAACACCCAATGTGAACGGTAATCCATTACCTAATCACATAGTAAATGCTTTGAATGAAGATAAGGAATGTTATATGAAAAAGAGGGTAGAGGAGATTAAAACTCCATTTAGTTAATTGTACAATGCTTTATATGAGGCTAGGATGGTACAAACAGTAGACTTACATACTTATTATGGGAGATGTGTCCCAAACCAGAGATGTAACATTCGTAATGGGGCTCTGAGTCATTCTATTAAAACTTGCAAGCAATTTCATTAAGAGGTACAAAAGTTAATGATTTCTTATTAGATTGAGTTGTATAAGGAAAGAGAAACTTCAAAAAGTGCTTAAGTGTCTATGATTGATAAGTCAAAATGAGTGCTAAAGCCAATAATCACTTATTGTGGGGAGAAGCCAAAATCAATCATAGACAAGCATATTCCTAAGCTAGTAACCTTCAAAGTCCCAAGCCCATTCCTTTATAAGAATGACAAGGTTGTGCCATAGAGGTATAGCTATAAAGTGATAGTTTAAGGGTAAGAGGAAACCATGCCCAAGCCAGATGTCGTTAACATAATGAGTGTAGGTGGCATAACCAGAAGTGAAAGGTACTATACTCTAGAAATGCTTGAAAGGGTAAAAAAAGTGAAAGCAATAATGGTGGAAAAGTAAATTGAGCTAAAGCTAATTCTAGAAAAGACAATTTAATATCAGTGCTTAAGAAAAAAGCCTATGAGCTCCTGAAGCTAGTAAAGTATAGTGAATATTTTATGGTAAAATAGTTAAACATGATGCTAGCTATGATCTTTTTATTATCACTATTATTAAATTTGGAACCACATTGCAATGCCTTATTAAAGGTGTTAAATCAAGCTTATGTGGTACACAATGTGTAGTAAAGTATGTGAACCATTTAGTAGGGAATTTGATGACGCCACATTATATAACCTTCAATAATGATGAGATCTCACCAAAAGGAAAAGAAAGCACAAAGGCTCTGATATTACTATTAAATTCAAGAGTCACACTATAGCCAAGGTGTTTTTTGATAATGGCTCTGCTATTAATGTTATGTTTATGTCCACCTTAGCAAAGCTACCCATTAATATGTCTCACATAAAAAGTAGCCATATGATTATTTGACTTTTGATGAAGTAGGCATGAGGTATTGAGAGACATTGAGATGCTTTTATAGATTAGGCCTTGTGCATTCAATGTAAAATTTTAGTTTATGGGTATCTCCCCTTTTTATAGTTATTTATTGAAAAAGCCATGATTTCATATGAAAGGTGTTGTTCCCTCCTCTTTGTACCAAAAAGTCAAGTTTAATGTAGAGGGTCAGCTTCTAACCGTGGCTAAAGAAGAAGATTTGTTAGTGACTTAGCTTATGAATGTTTATTATGTAGAAACTATAAAAAAATCATTAGAGTGTTTTTATCGATCCTTAGAGTTTATCAATACTATGGTGAAGGGTCAAAATTACACCAACCAGAGTTCAATAAGATCTTGGTTAGTCAGATTGCCAATAAAAGTTGGCATCTTGAAGTTAGGCTGGGTAAAAATCTATAAGAAATAAGGAAGCCACTAATGATAATAGACAACAGTGAAAGATTGGGCCTATGATATAAGGTTGAAAAATGGAAAATGAAGAAGATATGGGACAATAGAAGAGGAAAAAAGATGGCAAAGAATGTGTTGACGGTCATTCCACACTTATGAAATCTTTAGGCTAGGAAGATATACGTATCTAGGGTCATAAGAAGTTGTTAAGGAGGAATTGAGCATGAATGAAGCTATTGCTAAATTATCCATGCAGATGATAGGCAAAGAAGATAAAAAATTCTAGAAAGAAAAAGTGTTGGTCCATCTATGTTCACCAGACTTTAAGCTAAAAAATTGGAATATCATCGAGATACATGCTATTTTTGGTACTCATCCAATGTAATTATAACTCCCAATTGCTTATGCCCAAAAGCATTGGGATAGTATTTCATGTATAGGCCACTTGTCATTTATTATTTTAATAAAAAAGTAAGAGTATGCATTTTCATTTAATTCTTTCATTATTTTCAATTTTCAATTTCCTTTCAGCTAAAGCATGTTGCCAATACTTCCTATTTCATTCAATTTCAGGTCCTCAAATGAATATGAAAATAATCATGATAACAATTAAGGATTTAATTTTGAAAACTTAATTAATGTTGATGAACTTGACACTAAAGCTTTGGAATAGTCTTTCATGTATAGGCCATTTATCATTTATTATTTCAATAAAAGAGTAAGAGTATGCATTTTCATTTATTTCTTTTATTATTTTCAATTTTCAATTTCCTTTCAGCCAAAGCATGTTGCCAATACTTCCCATTTCATTCGATTTTAGGTCCCCAAATGAATATGAAAATAAGCATGATAACAATCAGGGATTTAATTTTGAAAACTTAATTAATGTTGATGAACTTAACACTAAAGATGACTTTCAAAAATACACTTTGCCTTTAGATCAATGAGATTGACTAAACAAGAGAATAAATCTATTGAATCTCATCAAAAAGTAACTGAGATGGTAAATTTAGAGGATGATGAGAATAAGAAAAAAGTTAAAGCCAGCACATTGCTTCCATTGATTGATAAACAAAGGTTAGAAGATCTACTTTAAAAGTTTATGGATGTGTTTGCTTGGTCTTATCAAGATATGCCTAAGCTTAGCACTGAAATAGTGGAGTATAGGTTCCCTCTAAAGCTTGAATGTAAGCCTGTCCAACAAAAGTTGAGACAAATGAAGCTTGAAATGTTATTGAAGATTAAAGAAGAGGTAAAGAAGCAATTTGATGCAGGCTTTCTACAAGTGACCAAATATCCTGAATGGGCAGCTAACATAGTACCTATTCCTAAAAAAGATGAAAAGGTATGAATGTGCATTGATTATTGTGATTTGAATAAAGCTAGCTTAAAAGATAATTTTTTTTGCCTTATATCAACACATTGGTGGATAATATGGTCAGATAGTCTTTGTTTTCTTTCATGGATGGATTCTAAGGATATAATCAGATAAAGATGGCCCATGATGATATGAAAAAAATCACTTTCATAACCATGTACGGTGCTTTTTGTTATAAGGTTATACCTTTCAGATTGAAAAATGTTAAGGTAATTTATCAAAGAGCTACAGTGACACTTTTTCATGACATAATGCGTAAAAAGATTAAAATGTATGTGGATGATATGATCACAAAATCCCATAAAGGAGAACACCATGTAACTAACCTCAGAAAGTTGTTTGAAAGGTTAAGAAAGTTCTAGCTTAAGCTAAATCCATCCAAATGTACATTTAAAGCTAAGTCAAGAAAGTTGCTAGGCTTCATGGTCATTAGATTTAGACAAGATAAGTACAATCCAGAATCTATCTCCTCTAAGTAAGCTAAAAGAAGTTTGAGATTTTTTAGGCAAATTGAATTACATTTCTTTGTTCATTTTCCAAGTTTCCTCTAAATGCAATCCCATCCTTAAGCTCTTTTGAAAAAACAATCTTGGTGAGTGAAACGAAGAATATCAAAAGGCTTTTGATAAGGTCAAGCAGTACTTATCAAATCCTTCAGTATTGGTACTTCTACTCTTAGAAGACCACTAATTATATATTAAATTATACATAAGAAGTCAATGGGATGTGTACCAAGGCAATAAAATGAGTATGGAAAGAAAAATAGAGCTATTTACTACCTGAGCAAGAAATTTATAAAATATGAGTCTAAGTATTCATCATTGGAGAAAATGTGTTGTGCTTTGGCTTGGATAGCTAAAAGACTCAAACAATATATGTTCTATCATACCACTTGGCTTATAACTAAATTAGACCCAATTAAGTACATCTTTGAGAAATTGTAATTATTTGGAAAGATTGTAAGATGGTAAGTGATGCTCTCAAAGTGTGACATTGTATATGTAAGCTAGAAAACAATTAAAAAAAGTACCATAACAGAATTTCTTACAGATCATACTGCTAAAAGCTATGATCCAATAAGGCTTGATTTTTCAAAAAAAGATTTAATGATTATCTCTGACTTGGAAAAAAAGGATGACAATGAAAAGTCTTGAAAAATGTACTTCGATGATGTTGTTAATGCATTAAGGCATGGAATTGGGGTAAATTTGATATCTTAAGAAAGATATTATTATCTCATTATAGTAAGGTTGAACTTCAATTGCACTAATAATATGGTCAAATATGAAACTTGTGTAATAGGTTTACAAGCTACTTTGGATAGAAAGATTAAGGTATTAAAGGTGTTCAAAGATGCAGCTTTGGTTATTTATCAATTGAAGGGAGAAAAAAAGACAAGAGATTCAAAATTTATCTCATATCATAAGTACATCTTAGAGTTGCTCAAATAGTTCAAGGAAGTCCAATTTGAACATTTACCTTGTGTAGAAAATTAGATTATAAATGCTCTGGCTACTCTGGCAGCGATGATTTGGGTTTATAACAATACTAAAATTCAACCTATTAAGTTATATTTTGAAGATATACTGATACATTACACCAATGTGAAAGAGGAGGAAAATGGAAAGCCTTGATATTATGATATCTTGCAACACTTAAAGTATCAACAATATCTAAATCAAGCAATAAAGAATGATAAAAGAGTCCTTAGAAGATTGGCTATGGGTTTTTTCCTATATGATGATGTCCTCTATAAGAAAAGTAAAGATTAGGTGCTATTATGATGTGTAAATGTAGTAAAAGCACATAAGATTATTAAGGATGTGCATGATGGGGTATGTGGGGCACATACTAATGAACATATAATGGTAAGACAGATAATGAGAATTGGGTATTACTGGTTAACAATGGAGAGTGCCTGCATTGATTATGCTTAAAAATGTCACAAGTGTTAAATTTTTGCTAATAAGATTCATGTTCCACTCACTATTTTACATATTTTATCACCTCATTAGCCGTTTTCTATATAAGGCATGGATGTTATTGGACCCATTACTCTTAAGGCATTGAATGGGAATAGATTCATTTTTGTAATGATCGATTACTTCACAAAATGGATTTAAGCAACCTTATATGCAAATGTGACAAGATCGGTGATCTACAAGTTTATAAAGAGAGAAATGATCTATATATATAGACTTTCAGAGTGGATTATCTCGGATAATGCAAAAAACTTGAACAACAAGATGATGAAATAGATATGTGCCCAATTTAAGATTAAGCATCATAACTTGGCACCATACTATCCAAAGATAAATGGGATAGTAGAAGCTACAAATAAGAATATCAAAAGAATTTTTGAGAAAATGACTATTACTTGTAGAGATTGACATGATAAATTACTTTTTTGCTTTACATGCTTATTGAACATCAATATGCACCTCTATTAGGGTAACCCCATTTTTTTTTGTTTATAGGATGGAAGCTATATTGCCTATAGAAGTAAAAATCACATTTTTGAGAGTCTTAAGGAAAATGGGATTGGAAAAAGTCAAGTAGATTCAAGAGTGTTATGAGCAACTAAACTTCATTGAAGAAAATAAGCTGATAATGCTATGCCATAGTCAATTATGTCATAGAAAAATGATGAGAGCTCATCATAAGAAAGTCTGATCTTGTCAATTTTGGGAAGAAAAGTTGGTCTTAAAAAGAATTCTCCTAAATCAATATGATGATAGAGGAAAGTGGACCCCTAATTAGGAAGGGTCATATGTTGAAAAAGGGCTTTTTCGAAAGAAACATTATCTTAACAAAAATGAATGGAAATGATATTCCCAATCCTATAAATTCTATGCTATGAAGAAGTATTTTGTTAAAAAAAAAAGATAAGAAAGGAGAGTTCAAATCGAAAACTTAAATGGAGGTTTGAATCGAAAGGAGGTTATCCAAGTTGAAAACTTATAAAGGTGACTTGGATAAGAAGAGTACAACATCATTTGGGAGGTGCACCAATATGAAGGCTAGTTCTAAATTACTGAGGGCATCATATGGTTGAGTTTTGAGAAAAGATCCAGGATATGTGGTCATGATTATCTAATTATTGATTATTAGCCATTTTTCTAATTTTATTCCTTGACATTGTCTAGTTGCTAGGATTGTCCTAAGTAGTTATCTTTGTAATCTTGCCTTTTATCATATCTAGCTGCCAAAAGTGTCTCAAATAGTAATCATTTGTAATTTTGCTTCTTTTCTAAATAAAAGATATTTAATTTCATTCCATTGTCTATATCTTATTCCTTTTAAATGCCTTATGATAAATAGAAAGAATGTATGATTTGCATCTTATATATCTTGAAATTGGGATAATGATTGATAATTGAATAATGTCATGAAAGATTGTACATTACTTTGGGAAATTTGAAAGAGACAAAGGCAAAAGATGAAACTTTCAAAGCCTGGTAAAAACATTGATTTTGAAAAAAAAAAAAAGGAAAATTCCTCTAAAGAAGAAGACGAGTGCCTATTTTGAATGATGAAGAATATAGTTGATTTTGTTCCTATCATTGGAGACTTGGAAAGTTTGGAATTCAAAAGAAAGAGTCTTGAGAATCTGTGTACCATAATTGAAAATTCATTAATTATCATTTGCATTACATACATTATTATAGGGATATCTATTGCACAAGGATATAGCAAGATCCAACATGGTGAATATGAGTGCAAAGACTTCAAGTTCTTGATGGAGAAGAAATTTATGAGCCAAGATTTTTAATATTCAAAGAAAGAGTTTTTCAAAATCTTTGAAGCTCTGGGTAAAGGAACCCATTTTTTATTTTAAAATTATTAAGCTTTTAGTTAGAGGATTCTATTTAAAGTTGTTTAGCCTCTGTATAAAGAAACTTATTTCTTAAAATTTTTTTAACCTCTGTATAGAGAAGCCCATTTCTTATTTAAAATTGTTTAGCCTCTATATAAAGGAGCCTATTTCTTAATTAAAGTTGTTTAACCTTTGTATAAAAGAGCTTATTTCCTAATTTAAAGTTGTTTTACCTTTGTATAGAATAGTCCATTTTGTAAAGCCTTTGTTTAAAGGAGTTATTTGAAGTTTTTAAGCTTCATGCCTTTATTTAGAGGAGTTATTTAAAATTTTTTGAAAGTTGCATACCTTTGTTTAGAATATTCTTTTAAAAATGCTTAAGTTGAACTAGATGCAATGGTTGTCTATGTCTTTGTATCATTTATGTTCCACAGAACTATGCAAAGAGAGACAATTATAAACACTATATTTCATCTAGGGTTTTAAATCAAATGTTTAGCTTTTTCGAGTTTGAGCTCATTTGGATCACTGGGCCATTGAATATTTATTGGATTCCAAATGGACCCATCAATCGGTATTTGGGCTTTAGGCCTAACAGATAATTTTTAGGCTTTGAGCCTAGTATTTGGCTTAGTTGGTTTTTCCACTTGGGTTCAAGCTTTGGCCTAACAATGTTTTTTTATTAATATATATATATATATATATTTTGCTTTATTAAAAACTAAATAAACAATAAAACAAAAAGGAAATAAAATAAAAAATTTGTGAAAATCTATCCCAAAAATCAAATCAGGTAGAATCATGAGAAGTAACAGTAGAATATTAGATTAAAGGATTTTGGGAAAGTCAAACCCGGATTACAAAAGATCAAATCATCCCCAACTTAGGGATTCAAGTGAATTATTTCTTTCAAAATTAAATGGAATTAAACCCTTATATAAATCATCCATACACAAGGAAATTGCTTAGAGATTATAAGAAAATAGATTAAAAAAAAATCATGCAATAGTACTTGTTTCTAGCAGTGGGGTTCTTGAGGAATTCTCTAAAGAATTTGAGAATTGTGAGAATTTATTCTAGTATAGGCAAGGGTGTGAAGGATTCTAAGAGCTTAGGTGAATTGATTTGGTGTTTTTTCACTTATTTTTAGGATTTTTCTAGAATTTCCAGATTTTGTTGAATTTTTAAACAAAAATTCAAATTTTTTGGTGACCTTTCTGATGAAAAACCTAGTTATCAATGCCCCTGTCCAGAATCCAGTGAAAGATTCAATCAGCTACCATTGCACTCTTCATCCTTGAGAGAGAAGCCAAGAAAAAAAAAAGAAAAATTTAGAAAGAAAGTATGTAGAGGGATTATAAGGAAAATAATAGATTTTGGATCTTTTATATTTAAGCTAAATGGCATTGTTTTGAGTTTTAAAACCCAAGATCCTCATGTTTTGCTGTTACTTGACCCGATCCATGTGCAATCCAAATCACAACCAATTCTAGCAACCCCCTATCCAGCCAAGCCAATATGTACAAGCCGAGCTAATCTAGCCCCGATTTGTGCCTAAAGTTAAGTTGCACCTCCAAGCGTCCAGTCCAAACTAAGTTTTTTTTTTATTATTATTTTCGTCAAATGCTTTATTTATTTATTTATTAGTTTAATATTTATCTTTATTTATGAATAAATTTTTTTAAAAAAATAAAAAGAGCTTTAACAACATATTGGAAAGCTAATATTTTTTTTCAAAAATAAGATTTTACTAACATATTGAAGAACATTATAATTTTTAATAAAAATCAAGTTTAAAAATAAAAAAAATTTTCAAAAAATCCTACCAGCCAGCATATTGAAGGATAATCTTTAACAAAACATCTTACCAACGTATTGGAGGATATTTTTAACAATAAATCATATTTATAGAAATTTATAACCATAAGCAAAATTAAATGAATATGATGATGTACCCTCTTTAATGCATGACAAACAGTCTCCTTGAATACTCTTAAGGTGAGAAAATATTCTTAAATTATTACCAATATATTGGGGTAATTTAAAGAAAATTTCTAATATGAAAATTATTTGATAAATTATAAATATGTTTTAAGACTTGGATAACTTGAAATCAAACTGATGCCTTTCTTCAAATGGGAGCTGTAGGGGTGCTATAACCTTTTTCATGCATAACTATACTCTTGAACCTAAAATTTGATTTTGTTGACCAGAATATACTATTTAAGGATACGTAAATCCAACTTGGGACTTCTCTTTAAAATAAGACAGATTTAGTTAGGTAGCCCAATCGCACTTTAATAAAAAAGATTGATGATGACTGTTAAAGTCTATGTCTAGCAATAGGTCCATGGATTGATACCTTATGACATAAAAAATTACTAATTATTTTTAAATGATTATACATGACTACATGCACAAAAATACAAAAAAATAAATGAATTCACTAATTAACAACTCGTATTCCTTATTAAACTTTCAACTAAATTATCAAAAATTTGTTAAAATATTCAATTTTTCATCAATCATTTGCTTTCCCTCTCAATTTTTTACCTAAATAAAAATAAAAAGCAAAATATAATTTTAAGTTTTAAATGCCATACGTGAGTTACCCAAAAGCCTTCAAAATTCTCACCTAAGTTTTAAGGTAAAAAATAAATAAATAAAAATTCTATTATTGGTTCGGCTGAACCAAAACTCACCAAACTCTCCCAGTTTATTCTCAAAATTCATGACTTTATTTCTCCTTCACTCTAGCTTATTCTGTCTTTTTCTAAAAATTCATCAGTGGCTAAATGCTCAAAACTCCTTAACTCATCACCCACATCTCTTATGTCTCCTAAGTCCTAATGCCTTCTAAGTTCCACTCAACATCTTTGTCTTTTTCCTCAACCCTAATGGCTACCCACACCAATATAGAACTCAAGCTTCCCATCCTCCCATCTTAACAATTAAAAGATGTTTTGCTTCCACTAAACTCTCAAGATCTGAGGTAAAATGCCTATAGATGAAGCTAAAAGCTAATTTCTAGAAATTTGCAAAAATCAAGTTGTTAAACTTGTAGAAATTTAAAAGAACAAAAGGTAATTTTTTTTGTTAACTTCAACATGTTCTTTAATATTGTTAAGGTTTACAGTTGCTGATTTTCATTGAGAAGTTGTTGTTTTGGATTTTTTTTTCAAGTGAAATTTTGTGATTGATAAAAAAAATGGGTTTTTGATTTACACTTAGATTGGGAAATGATGGATATGGCTATAATGTCCCATTATGGTTGCTATTGTCCGTTACACCAATATTTTGTAATTGCAAAACGCCGTTAGAGGTGTGAATTCATTCTCACCCTAATTTTAGGCATGTAGCAGTAGCAGAACGAAAGGACTGAAACTGCAAAATAATGGCTACAATGCCTCTACACTGCCACTATTTGAGTCCTTAAAAAGATCAATCCATTTTTAAAAACTTTGTTTAAATGTATAGTACATTGGTTGCTTTCAAATAAATCAAATTTTGTACTCTACTTACTAATTTGATCATATTTTTTAGTTATACAAATCCAAATCGAGATTCATTTGAAAATTTAGAAACTAGACTTAAGGAGCTTTCTATCCATAAAAAATTCATCATCTGATTCATTATATAAAAATTATAGTGAATTTCTAAAGCTACTCCTCATGCAGTTGTTAAACAACTGCATAAACTCTAGTAAAAATTCAAAATCTTTTCTTAGAAAATTTGGATTTTGATTTTGTTTAATTCATTAAAAGTAGAATAAAAAAGCTTTCCATCCATATAAAATTGAAATATTAAAACTTTGTAAATTAATATAGAGAAATAAAACAGATTCAATGTTGGAAAATTTTGTTCTTACAAACCAACTTTATCAAATTAATTCATTTCTCAAAATCAATATTATCAAAACTGTATTGAGTCTAAGATGAATTAAGTTCACTTCAAAAATAACAAATGGACTTTCATTTAAACTCAAATAAATAATCTTTAAAAATAGTTTCGATTTGATATATACAAAAACATAAAAAAAATGCTTTAAGCTTTATAAAAACATTTTCCAAATCAAATACTATTCTGGAAGGCATAATATTTATTTAGTACAAAAAAAATATATAATAGGAATCATGTACTAAATAAATCTTTTCAAAATTTAAAACATTTTTTCAAAATATTTTTCATTTCAAATATTACTAGTATCTATTTAACACTAAAAACAATATAATTTAAGAAATTTACTAAATAAACTTTTTTTAATCAGGTTTATTTAGTTTAATGTTTTATCATTTCAAAATAAGAATCAATTCAAGGCTAACAAATCATAAAAACAATAAAAATAAAACATTGAAGATGAAGTGGAAAAAGCTTAAATAACAAACTTTTAAATTGTTACAAAAAATTAATAAGAAATCTTAGATTTTGATTGGGTTACTATTTTATTTAGATTTTGGTTATGTTTAATTCATTTTAGGTTTTAAATAATTACTAAGTTATTGACTTTTTAAAATAAATTAAAATATAGTTAAGTTAGTTCATTTTTATAATTATGTGCATTATATTATTTTTAATTAAATTAAAATTTAAAATAAGTAAAAATTTTATTTATACTCAATTTGAGTTTTTAATTGTTTCATTTTTGAGTTGATTAATTTATGTTATTTTAACTACACTTTTATGACACCAGTAATAAATTTCAAACCAAAATAAGAACATAATACAATGAAAATTTAAGTGCAAAAATGATGGAGATACTAATTATAATTCAAAAAGAAAATCCTTATACCCAAGTTTTTTAGAGATTAAATGATATATCTTTTTTTGAGGATTTTGAAATTTATATTATAAAAATGTTAATTTAGACCAACAAGTTTATAATCAAGTATTTGTTGATTAGGTTGTTGTTATAAGGATTGAGGGAAACAATCCAAACATTTCATTTGAAAGAAATATCATAATTCATGCTCATTCAGGAAAACAACATGCAATTAAACATTATTTGGGTTGTCATAACCTTTAAAATATTCTTTACTCCTTCCAAATGAAAAAGTTAATTGACATCAAAATATACATAAAAAAATAAGTCATTTTGAATGATGATAATAATAATGAAGTAATAAATAAAAATATATCATCTTTTCGTTTAATAGAAGAATTTTTTATGAAGAATACAAAAGTAATTATTGTGAATTTAATATTTTTGAAAATTGTTGTCTGTTTAAGCTTTATAGATTTAATTTAATAAATTTGTTCTCATTACTTTTATTATATATATAACAAAATTTTTACCCAAAATTGTATACTTAAAGATAAAAATATAAGGTAAAGTTTATTACTTATATTAGTGATAAAACATTTCAAAAATTTCAATCTTTTCATATGCAATTGTACTTTGCCAACATATATAAAAATACATACACTAATAATGCAATCAAATCATTAATAAAGCTTATCTTAATATATACTATTTTACCATGAACAAAAAAATTTTTGAAGAATATCCTAGAAATATTTACTTAATATATATTGTATATTTAGTTAATTTAGTTTTAATACCTGCATTAGTATAAAAAATTGTGATTTTAACTTATTACTATGTCTTAAGCTACGGATAGTAAATTAAGAACATTTACTCATGGTTTTCAAATCATATACACTATAACTTTTTTTTCTTTCTTTCTTTACTTTAAAATTATATCATCTAGCATACATTATGGTTACTTTCCTTCTAGATATATATAAATCAATGATAATATAGTAGTAGATAATTAATAACTAAGTAGTTAATTATTAAAAATTTAAATGTAATTAGTATAACTTATTAATAAATTAGAGATAACTCGTTAATAATTGTTAACTTGTTGGTAAATTAGTAATAATATAATGATAAATGCATAATACCTTAATAGTAAATTATTTATAACATAATTGTAAATGTATAACAATATAGTACTAAATCAAGGATAACTTAGTAAAAATAAATGATAACTTAGTAGTTAATTATTGATAACTTGATAATAAATCAATGATAACTAAATAGTAAATCAATGATAATTTAATAGTAAATCAGTTTCAATTTAATAGTAATTAATTTATAGTATTAAATCATAAAAAATTATTAATAAATCAATGATAAATTAATAATTAATAATTAATAATTTAGTACTTAATAATTAAAAACTTAAAAGTCAATCAATATAATTTAATAGTAAATCATTGATAACATAATATTTAATTAATGATAACTTAATAGTAAATCATACTAACATAATATTTAATTAATGATAACTTAATAGTAAATCATACTAAATTTAATATAAATTAGTAATAACTTGGTACTGAATCATAGATAATTTAGTGATAAATTAGTGATAATTTTGTAGTAAATAATCAAAAATTAAGTAGTAAATTAAGGATAACATAATAGTAAATAATAGCAAATTAAGGATAACATAATATAATAGTAAATTATTGATAATTAAGTAATAAATTGATAACTTAGTAATAAATTACTAATAATATAATAGTAAATTACTAATAATGCAATTGTAAATCAATGATAATTTAGTAGTATGTTAGTTAATTATTGATAAGTTTTTAGTAAATCATTAATAAATTAATAGTAAATCTATTATAATTTTATAATAAATTATCAATAACTTGTGATAAATCACCTACAATTTAATAGAAATAATTCATAGCGTAATGGTAAACCATTCATAAATTAATAGTAAATCATTGATAATTTAGTCATAAATCATTGATAACTTAATAATAAATAACTGATAACTTAATTGTTAATAATTGATAACATTTTTTATGCTTGAAGTTACCAAGGGATTGAACCATGATTACTAGCATAAATGAAATCAAAACTTTCATTTTGATACTATGATAAACCTACTATTAACCTATTCAATAAAAAATAGTGAAAATTTTCTAAACTCAAATCAAATAATAATATTATTATATAAAAAAATTATCTGATAGATTATTACTGAATTTTTTAAATTTCATGTCTCATAACTGTAAATATATAACAATGCATTAGTAATTTAATGATAGATTAATAAAAAACAACTAATAACTTAACAGTTAATTATTGATAATTTAATAATAAATTAATAATAATTTAATAGTAAATTAGTGATACTTAATAGTAAATCAGTTTTAGTTTAGTAGTAATTAATTGGTAAATTTAATAGTAAATTATAAATAACTTAACAGTAAATCAATGATAATTTAATAATTAATTATTGAAAACTTAAAAGTAAATTAATATAACTTAGTATAGTTAATTATCAATAATTTAATAATAAATCATGGATAATTTAATATAAATCAGTAATAACTTGATAACAAATTATGGTTAATTTAGTAATAAATATGTGATGATTTTGTAGTAAACAATCAAAAATTAAGTAGTAAATCCATAATAACATAGTAATAAATGTATAATAACATAATAGTAAATCATTGATAATTTAGATGTAAATTATCGATAACTTATTCATAAATCACTAATAATTTAGTTGTAAATTAGTAATAATTTAGTAGTAAATTAATTACTCATTGATAAATTTGCAGTAAATTGTTGATAAATTAACAGCAAATCAATTAAACAAATCATCAATAATTTAGTATTAAATCATCAATGATTCAATAATAAATCATTCATTCAGTAGTAAATTATTTGTAATTAATAGTAAATCAATATTAATTTAGTAGTAAATTATTTATAATTTAATAATATATAGTTTAATAGCATAATAAGAAATTAATGATAACTTAATTATCAATGATATTAATTATTGATTTATACTTGAAGTTATTAGGAATTAAATTTTAGTTACTTGTAGAAATAAAACTAGAAATTTTATTTTAGGAGGTTAGGATAAATTTATTATCAATTTATTATGAATGAATCAACTTACACCAAGAAATTCTAATAATTAATTTTAATAAATCCAAAAAATGACATTAAACTATTTCTTTCTCTTTTTTACTTGATTCTCTCACTTCTTAGATCTATCATCTACTAATTTATTATAATTAATTTGCTATTAATTTATCAATGATTTTCTGATTTGTTACTAATTTTATTTGATCTTTTTACTTATCCATCAGCTACTAATTTAAGTGTTGGTGTACATTCTAAAATGCTAATTTCGGTGTTCACTGACCATCTTTCAAGTCTTTCGTCATCGATCATTATGACAAATTTAGACATCAACAAGCTTAATTTTTTTAAAAAAAGTATGATTATTAAATATCATATATTTTAGAAATATCATATATTTATTTTTCTATTTTAAACACCTTTTTGACCTTTCATACTTTTTTTTTTTTATTTCACAATTTTTTTCTTACAATATGGGAGAAAGTAAGAGATGGAAAGGATGCTTAAGAAAATCATGAAGGAGAGAGATAAAATAAATAATAAATATTTATTGTGATAAAAAAATTTTAAAAAATCTTCTATAAAAATTATATAATAAACAAAAAAATAATTTTTATGCTAAAAATAAAAGTTAATATCTAAATATAACTATAATTATATACTCAATTACTTTTTTAAGTTATTTTATTGGAGTTATTATATAAAATTTTTTGTGGAGTTGCCATTTGTGTAATTTAAAAATTATTTATCAGGTACAACACATCTTATCTTGATCTGAAGGATTGAATAGTCTATTTATCTTCGGATTTTTTAGCCTAAAAAAAATTATTATTTAATTTTTTAATATTATGTCCTTTATATAAATTTCTTCTAAAAAATTTATAAAAGTTAATAAAATTTAATTAAACTGATATTAACATATTTTAAAGTATAAAAATATAAATTATTTTTCAATTTTAAAAAATTTTTGGATCAGCAATAGGCAAATATCTAATTAGATATAAACCAATCAGCTTTTCCTACATCCTAACTAATTCATCCCGTTTGTTAAATCTCACTTAATTATTTGCTTATCAACTCCTTTAAACTCGATTCTCACAGAAATCAAATCAAAAGAATTACAAGGAAGCTATTTTTGTTTTATAAATTAGATTTTTTTTTTATTTATTGGCTAGTTTAGTCGTTAATGTTAACATGTTTATAACAAACTCTTTTTTGCCACATGCTTATAACAATTTTTGTTCAGGTTAGTTTTAGTTATTGTAAACCAACCGGCTTATCCCGTACCCTAACCGGTCCATCCGGTTTCTTAACCCTCGGTTTAGTATTCCCCTCATCAACGCCCTTAACTCGGTTCTCATTCAATTGCCGCTCTCTCCCAGAAACCAATTCAAAAGAATTGTAAGTAAGCTCTTTTTCTTTTTTCAATTTTTTTAGTTTTTATTATTGGGTTGGAAATGTTAAAATGTTTGTTCCAATTTCTGTTAATTTTAGTTTTTTAAGTGGTGACCTAAGACTAATAATTCTGTCAAATGCAACTGTTTTAAATTTTATTTTTGATGTGTTTAATGTAAAAATGTTTGTTATAATTTTTTTTTTTTTGTTTCTTCTCATGTTAGTTTTCTGAGTTATGACAAAAGACTTATAATTCTGTTGAATGTTTTGTTTTGTTAATGTTAAGGTTGTGATTTGTGAGAAGATGGCATCAAATTTGGAACCAATACCAATAACACCACAAAAACATGACCCAGCATGGAAACATTGTCAGATGTTTAAGAATGGTGAAAGGGTACAATTGAAGTGCATATATTGTGGCAAAATATTTAAAGGTGGTGGAATTCATAGGATTAAGGAACATTTGGCTGGTCATAAGGGTAATGCTTCTACCTGTTTGCGCGTCCCATCTGATGTTCGTCTTATAATGCGAGAAAGTTTAGATGTGGTTGTGGTAAAGAAGAGGAAAAAGCAAAAGATAGCCGAGGAGATAACAAATGTTAATCTGGTTTCTAGCGAGACAGACACGTTTGCTAATCAGGTTGACACTAATACTGGATTGCATATGATTGGAGAACCTGATACACTTGAGCCTAGTTCGAGTTTGTTAGTTAATCGGGAAGGAACAAGTAATGCTTCTGGGGAGAGGAGAAAGAGGGGAAAAGGTAAAATTTCTGCTGCTGAGGCTAATGCCCTTATTGTTAGCACGGTTGAGTTAGGTGCAAAGAGAGTAAACAATCATGTACATATGGCTATAGGAAGATTTTTGTTCGATATTGGAGCACCTTTGGATGCAGTTAATTCAGTTTATTTCCAACCAATGGTTGATGCAATTGTCTTAGGAGGATCTGGGCCATTAATGCCTTTGCGTAATGATCTTCAGGGTTGGGTATTGAAGAAATTGGTGGAAGAAGTGAAGAATGATAATGATAAAGTAATGGCAGCATGGGTAAGGACTGGTTGTTCTATTTTGGTCAACCAATGGAACACTGAAACTGGTAGAATCTTGCTAAACTTCTTGGTGTATTGTCCTGAGGGAACAGTGTTTTTGAAATCTATAGATGCTTCTAGTGTAATAAATTCCTCAGATGCTCTGTACGAATTGCTTAAGCAAGTGGTGGAAGAAGTTGGATTTAAGCATGTGTTGCAAATGATCACAAATAGTGAGGAACAATACATTGTTGCTGGGAGGAGGTTGGCTGAAACTTTCCCTACTCTGTATTGGACCCCTTGTGCAGCTCAATGTGTACACTTGATACTTGAAGATTTTGCAAAACTTGAGTGGATAAATGCAATACTTGAGCAAGCTAGATCTATTACAAGATTTATCTATAATAATAGCGTGGTCTTGAATATGGTAAGAAGGTATACTTTCGGCAACGATATTGTTGAACCAGCAGTCACTCGCTCAGCTACAAACTTTACAACATTGAAACGGATGGTTGATCTTAAAAACAACTTGCAGGCCATGGTTACTTCACAGGATTGGATAGACTGCCCATATTCAAAGAAACCAGGGGGGCTGGAGTTGTTGGATTTGGTGAGTAATCAGTCATTTTGGTCCTCCTGTGTTCTGATTACCCAGTTAACCAATCCTCTCCTTCGAATTCTTAGAATGGTCGGGAGTGAGAAGAGGCCTGCAATGGGATATGTTTATGCTGGAATGTATCGGGCAAAAGAAACAATTAAGAAAGAATTAGTTAAGAGGGATGACTATATGGTCTATTGGAATATTATAGATCACTGGTGGGAACAACAATGGCATCATCCTCTTCATGCTGCTGGTTTTTACCTTAATCCCAAGTTCTTTTATAGCATGGAAGGAGATATGCCTAATGAGATGCTGTCAGGGATGCTTGATTGTATAGAGAAATTGGTTCCTGATGTAGAAGTTCAGGATAAAATCAGCAAGGAGATAAACTCGTACAAGAATGCTGTTGGAGATTTTGGGAGGAAGATGGCAGTTAGAGCTAGAGACACTCTACTTCCTGGTGAGAGTCTATCCCATAGATGCTTTGTAATTTTTGGCTGCTATATTTATCATAATTTATGCTTCTAATAAATAGTATTTAATAGATTCTTTTTATTTCCTGCTATTAAATTTGAAATGAAATTCTTTTTTCTTGACATGCTTTTACTGAATGTCCTAGAATAATGAAGTCATAAATATGCTGTCTTTCATGCTTTGGTTTGAATAAGTTGTTGCTTTGGCCAAGGTGTGGCAATTATAACCATTAAAGAACCTTCAGGAGCAAAACCGATAGCTAATTTATAGGTGAATTGAATTGCTGTATGCATTGTTTTCATCATTACGGTTATAGATAACTTGAATTCCAAAAGGTTTACTTGTGTTTGGGCAATGGATAATATGTCAAACCTATCTGGTATGAAATACCTTCGATGCACATATAGCATGCATGTTGAAGGCATAATGCGTGTATTTCACCATCTTTGCCTGTTCTGATATCCTTTCCTTAATATCTTTATATTAGCTGATCTTCACTTTGTATACTGCTTGTTATAGCTGAATGGTGGTCAACGTATGGAGGAAGTTGCCCAAATTTGGCTCGTTTGGCTATCCATGTCCTTAGTCAAACTTGTAGTACTCTTGGGCTTAAGCAGAATCAAATTCCTTTTGAAAAAGTGCATGAAACAAGGAACTGCTTAGAGCACCACCGGCTCAGGGACCTCATCTTTGTTCAATGCAACTTGCAATTAAGACAAATGTATGTGGAATCTCACTCATTGATGGATTTTGCATTTAGTGAGACAGAAAATCTTATCTTTAGCTAATTAATTTTCTTTCAGAGGTTATGAGAGCAAGCAAGAGGATTCTATGCAACCCATGTCATTTGAGGCTGCCACTATTGTGGAAGACTGGGTTACGGGAATGGACACAGTTTTGGAGGATGATACCTATTCAGATTGGATGAAACTTGATGCACTTTCTGTAAACACAATGCTTTTAAGACCTTCAAGTGACGAAGTGGAAGAGTTAGGTGCAGGTATTATTGTTTCTTGGATATGATAATCTCACCGAAGAAGTTTCTCTCTCTTTATTTATATATTTATTTGATCTTTTCATGCAGTTTTCGATGATTGTGAGATTTTCAATAGAGTGAAAGAGGGTGACGAGGAAAATGCTGAAGATAATGTAGTAAGCTAGCAGAAGACCATTTCTAATCTGGATAATCCTAGATGGTGACTAACGTTTTCTGCACTGATATCAACCAGACAAATAGTGTAAATTAATGTAATGACTAGCTTTATATGAAATATTCTATCATTCTGTTAAAAAAAGTAGAAACATCACAGAAAATTAGATTCTAGGATTTGACAATATATTAGCAATTTTTATCAATTCAGGGTTAGAGTAATATAGAAAGTTCAAGTGTAGTTGTGGTTTTTATTTTAATGCAAAAAAAGGCATTTTAAAGCACATGCTCAACCATTTGGCTGATATTTTATCTTGGATATGACTTAGCATGGACTCTGAGGTCTAATAACATGAATTCTTGCTAACCTCTGATGTGGGAATTACATTATAGCTACTTGGCTATTTGAATTCAGCATAATTTTATCATCGTGACTGCAGTTCATCCGAGTTGGTTATCCCTAATCTTTGATCTTTGCTTGAGTATTGCAGAGAAGATGGGCATGAACCTTCCTGCAGCTCCAATCATTGTCATTCATTTCCCTTTCCTTTTTGGTTTTTTCTCTTTTTTTTTTTTTTTTTTTTTTTTTTTTTTTTTTTCTTGAAGAGATTGAAAACATTAGCAGTACTAAACTGTGGCATTGTTGATGCTGAAATGCATGATTCTGAAGCAGTGGATATGGTGAAGTCTCAAAAGAGAACAATAACAGTAAGGGAGGCTTCTTTACCCAATTCTGACTGATTATCTTTTTTTCCTTTATTCTGACCAGTTTTTTACTTCCTGCCCTGATTGAAGAAGCATCTAAATTCATTGGAAGATTAAATTATTGATTTCATTTGTGTTCTAAGTTTCTGTGCTGGTTTGGATGATTGGTGGCAGTGTATGTTGGTTGTTCATTTCACTTTATTCCTAATAACAAAGAAGAAAATTTTTGGAAATTCGCTCAAGATGATTGAATACTCAAGCTTGACCTACTTTCATTTAGTTGTTTGATCTTCTTAGAAGGTTGGCTGGTACTTTGATGCTCATCTCCCGCCTAAGGGAAACACTAGCTCATTCTCTGTGGATATTCAAGTTTGCATTTTGCATCATTCGATGGCCTGTGAAAAAGCCTTCTTATCCATTCCACCTTTTGGGTCTTATAATGCTTTATATGTTTTTCGCATGAACACCTGTAACAGGTAATGTCGTTGGTGCCCTTGTGGCTAATTTTTACAATGGTATGATTGGTCTATTTTGATGCATTGGCTCCACTAAAATAGTTGTGCTGTGTTTGCCCACAACAGTCTAAAATGGCAAACGATTCCTGTTAAACTCCGGTATACTCACTTGAGAATCTCGTAAAGAAATTGCCCTGGTAAACATGGCTTCTTTCCTTTTTGTCCATGCTCTTTATTTCTTGTCTCCTATGCACCTACTAATTTAATTGTCTGTTTGGTAGATAGGACATGAACTTGTTTCCTCCAGTAAATGAACCAACTTTCCTTCCAGGTCAAGTTTTAATTTACCTAGGAAAAAGCCAGGAGGTCTGAGGTAAATTGTTTAACACCACTTGCCCTCTTTGTTGAAGTCTTACAGCTACAAGTTGGATATGCTTTAATTGTCTGGGAATAAGATCAAACTTCCTGGTGATTGCTTATCTGTCCTTAATAAAAAAGATTGGTAAACTTTACCTATCAAGTTGCTGAATGGAATTTTGAACATACAATTTTATAGTCACTCCAATCAACAACCTCAAGAATTTTGGTTTTTTGCTGTGTTATTGGACTTTCGGTGCAAAGGAAAGCACCAATTTATTTATCTGTAAGGGAAAAACATATAGATTCTTTTGCAATCCAGGCCCACGAAGTTAGTCGGTGCTGCTCGTCTTGCCTGTGGCAAGTAGGAAGAATCAATTAGAGACTGCTCTCAAACTAATACGAGAAGGTACTCAAAGAATGATTCAAGTAAATGAAAGGCAAGTTAAAAATATATGGGTTCTGCGGTGGAAAAGTTTGCTATTCAATTTCAGAACATTGTTCTGGACTAAAACGACATGGGTATTGATCGAACCTTCATTTTATAATTGTGAAACAGTTTCTTGGCATTAACAGTTGGCAGATTGGCTATTAACGACTTTGCTTCAGCTACCTCTGCCAACACCTCGAGACATTCTTGAGAATATATTTAACTGATAACTTCCTTGAAAGGAAGAAAAAGAAACATCTTTTGGTATTTGCAAAATTACATATAAACCCTCACCACGTTTTACATTGAGTTACAGCAAAAATATTACTGAAAGGCAAAGAATTCTGTGTTTCTACGCTGGCTATCTGCCTTGCTTCAATATCTACATCCCTGTCTTCAGATGCTGATGAGAATGCGCTAACCTTGTCGAAATATGATGAATTTGGATATGAATGCACATAATCTTCAAAGCCGGTACCACCACTTCCATAACAATTTTTGCTATCATATCCGCCAGGTGATGGCACCACTTCCCTCTCCAACCTCATTGTAGGCCTTGCTTCCGGCGCATCATTGGAACACATCAATCCGAGTTTGATCACAACAACAGCTACTAGCTGATCAAAGTCACCATTCAATTGTGGATCCACAACCTCAAGAGCTGCTTCACTTTGCCATCTTTCCCACACCCAGTCCACCAAAACTAGCTCGTTAGGCAATGCCTTTGGCTCAATAGGTCTCCTCCCACATACCACTTCAAGCAGAAGTGCACCAAATGCAAACACATCTGTACTTGTAGTAGGTTTACCAGTTTTTACAAGTTCAGGCGCTAGGTACCCCAATGTACCAACCACCCAGGGTGTGCTTGGGTTGGCGCCGTATAACTTAGCAAGACCAAAGTCACCAAGCCCGCCATTTAGCTCAGAATCTAACAGAACATTGCCTGCTTTGATGTCTCTATGAATTACAGTCTGTTCCCATTCTTCATGCAAATATAGAAGACCTGAAGCTACACCTTTGATTATCTTTAACCTCTCGTCCCAACTGAGAACTCGTTTACGGTCATCAAACAGGTACTTGTCCAATCTACCGTTGGGCATAAAATCATAGACAAGTAATAGATCACCTCTACACCGACACTCCTAGGAGCTGAACAAGATTTCTATGGCGAAGACGGCCAACACTAGAAATCTCAGACACAAATTCTCTTAGCCCTTGTTTTGATTCATGAGAAATTCGCTTCATAGCAACTTGAGTATGTAGAGTTCCTTCGTAAACTCTGCCAAATCCACCAAACCCAAATAGCTCATTATCTCTGAAACCTCTTGATGCTTTCTCGAGACTTTGGTAAGAGAATCTGTGAGGACCAACTTCCAACTCGCAGGTCTCATTCATTTATGAATTCTTCATTTTTCTAACAAGGTCAAACGAGATAAAAACAATTGATATCATTACAAGGACAACTGAAAAGGTAACACAAAGAATTAGGATAGTGTGATTCTTTTTAGGCCTTGGAAGAGAAGGCAGAGAAGGCAGAGATTCAGCCTCTCCACTCATGTTAAAACTCCATCCCAAGATAGGGTTATAATTTCAATTCAAGATTAGTGGATTAAAATCTTGGTATAGACAACCAAGAAAAGAGGATGTAGGTGCCTTATGGAGAAGCACTGAACCTCTATTAGTTCTTGTGTTAGATTTCTCTATCTTTATCTCTTTACTTTGCATTTGGTTTAAGATTATCAATTTATTGTTATTTGCATCATATTTTGATATTGATCTTAATTTTCCATTTAATTATTTTGA
This sequence comes from Durio zibethinus, assembly GCF_047325235.1. Taxonomy (NCBI): domain Eukaryota; kingdom Viridiplantae; phylum Streptophyta; class Magnoliopsida; order Malvales; family Malvaceae; genus Durio; species Durio zibethinus. The sequence continues at coordinate 16,834,994 of NC_143175.1, forward strand.
AATCATTGTTTGGGAAAATTTTGGAGAAATCCAATTCACCCCCTCTTAGATCATCATGTCACATAAAAAGCTAACAATTGGTATCAGAGCTTTGGTGTTTTTTTGTAGGTTTAACCATTTTAAGTAAAGATCTTATAGCTCAATTTAGGTTCCAAGATGGTGAGAAAATCCTCAAAGCTCCTATGTTTAATAAATTTAAATTTTGTGAATGAAGAAAGAGGATGAAGATGTTCATAATGGCCCAAGATTTTAAAGCTTAGAATGTGATAGAAAAAAGGCTTGAAATTCCTTCAAATGATACAAACTATACAAGGCAAGTGATGGATGATGCAAAGGCCAAGTACATTCTCTATAGAGCTCTTGACTCTCACAACTTCACTTTGGTCTCAAATTGCTCCACTTCAAATGAAATATGGAAGAAGTTGGATGAGCTACATGAAAGATAAATTTTCAATCGAAATGCATCATGCATATTGAAGAGCCTAAGGTAACCTCTAACCTAATTGATTCAAATTCATATTCTTTTGATTAATTGCAAAATGCCTTTGATGAGTTAGTTATGGAAGTTAAGTCAATGAAAATGAAATATAAGAAAATGATTTCAAAATTGAATGTTGAAAATGATTTTTTGATAAATGCAAAAAATATTTTGGAAAAAGAAAATGAAAAATTGAAAATAGATTTTGAAACCTCTCAAAGTAGAAATGAATTTCTAGAAAAATAAAATATTGTTTTGAAAAAGAAATTTGATGAATTGATGAATGAAAAAAAAAAGCTTCTAAAGAATTCATTAAGTACTAAAATGGTTAAATGCAATTTTTGTAATTTTTATGGTCATACTACATATACTTGTCCTATAAAAAGAAAAGTTTCAATTAGAATTAGATAAGTATGGGTTCATAAAGAAACAAGAGATTTGGTGACTAACTCTTAAGGACTCAAAGCAATTTGGATACTAAAAATCAAATGAGATTGTCTCTTATAGGTGTGCTAGAGCAAGGAGCTACAGTATGAGATTGAAAATTAAATACGCTAGACACACAATAGAGATGAATAACCTCTAAACTTTTGTTTTAAGTGAATATGAAATTGGTTGCCTATTCTTGTTGAACATTGAGTGCTTAATGGATATTGGTATATGCTTTATAATATATTTTGAATATATCAATTTTATTTGATATATGTGAGCTTGAACTAAGTATGCATTTATTGTTTCTCTTGAATGTATGATTTTAATATATTTTTCATGCTTGTTAATATTGTGTTTAATATTTATTTGCTTAAGATATATTTTTAGGAGAATTCATGAATGCTCTAATGAATTTGTGGGATTACATGTGAATGCTCTTAATATTGAGATTGCATGAATGATCTTGATATTTTGATCTTATTTGTGAAATTGACATTCTTGAGAACTTGTGCTTATGCATGATTGTGGATATAAATGTTAGATATTGATGATATCATGCATACTTTGTGAAATTGTTATTGGTACTTGATGTGATAAATTATGTGTTAAATTGTTTTTATATTTATGCACAACTTAGGGAGAGCACTCAAAGCTTAATGATTTTAAGACTTTATGCTTTGCTTTAAAAATGATTATTATTAGAGTCAAATCTGAAAATATGAAATTTTGTTTTAGCAAGCTTTTTATTGTAAAATGAATTTGAATATCTTGAATTCAATAATTTAAACTTACTCAAACAAAGAAAACTTGAGAACTTGCATTGGTTTTAATTTTTCATAATGTTACATTCAAGTTTCAAAGATTTTGAAGCTCAAAAGGTCCAATTTTGTTTTTGAACAATTATGGGCATAAAAACCATTTGGACTTTTTTAAAGTGTGATATACAACTTTTCTAAATGGTTTGAAGAGTTTAAATGTGTGTTTAAACATATTTGTCTATCTTAATAGCCTTTTTCAAGGAAATATGGGATTAATAGTTGATTTTTTATTTCCTTGTTTCTAATGCTAAATGATCACTTGAATAACTTTGTTTTGTCATTTTGAAACTTGTTGGAATGGTTCAAGATGGTTAAAAATGAGCTTGACTAGTTATGAGATTTATTAAGGTCTTTTTTCAAGCAAAAATGAGCTTCAAAAAATAAAAAAAATAAAAATCTTGGAAATATTAAACTTTGAATTATTTATCTTATGATATTTTGCATAAATATATTTATTTGAATGATTTTTGGATGATGAAAATGATTTTGTGATTTTTATACATATTGATTTATGATTGTTGAACATGCTTATATGACTATTATGTTTAAAATTGCTTAATTTGTTTATAATGCTTGGATTTTGTGAATTTTTTGAACTTGATAGTGTTATACATAATTGTTTTAACTCTTGATTTGTAATTTTAGAAATTGATGATCATCTTGTGCCTAAATCATATATATTGATGTTTAATTGTTCCTCTCTTGATTTCTTATGAAATAGTCTTGAAATGTGCTTTAATTATTTATCTTTATTAATTCAAGATTTATTTCTTCTCTTGTGTTGATGAATTGATGAACTTTATGCTCTTAAAAGATACATATTGATTATTTGTTCATTTATGTTTTTGGTCAAGATATGTGCTCATATGATGATTGATTCAATTTAACTTTAATGTTCATGGTTTAAAATCCTTGAATTGTTTATCTCTTGATTGCGAAAGATATTTTGTGAAATATGCTTATTTTTGTGTTTAAATGTTTTATTAATTTTGAGAAATATTTTGGATCTTTATGCTCAATTGATATATCTCTTGATTTGTGAATTTAAATATGATGAACTACTTGTTTGTAAATGAAATATGTTGTTAGTTAATTTATTGTTCTTGTCAAGTGTATGCTTATATGATAAATGTTATTTATCTTTACTTAACATGCTTGCAACATGACTTAAGTGACTGATTTTCTTATAATGCTTCTTTTTAGCTTAAGTCATTGTTGATTATGGCCTATAATTTGTGTAGACATATTTATACTTTTGTGCTAAAATTTTCTTGAATATGTTTTTGATGATAAATATGTCTTCCTTGAGTTTTTATTTTTCATATGGCCTAAAATTTATTTTGACATATTCTTTGGTGATTTTTTGAATATACATAAATATTTAATATGTCTATTTTGTGTTCATGAATGATCTAAAAGATTTGATTTTTGCACATTACATTAAAACTTTTGCTTTAGTGCCATTCTTGTGCTATTTGATGTTTAAATTAATATATAGCCTCCAGCTTAAGTATATATCTCTCTTGAAATTGACAACTTGTGCTTAGTGAATAAATTTTCTTTTGCCTATAATGACTTAGAATTTGAAATTCATTTCTAACAATTGATATAATTTTTATCAATTGATATTCTTGATGCTATTAATGAGCATTTCTTTGTCAAGAATATTTTTTAAGTTTATGCTAAGAAAACTTGAAATGAGCATGAATAAGCCTACATTTTTAGAATTTCAAGTGTAGCAAGCAAATCATGTCATCCTTATCGATTAAGCCTAGTTTTGCTCGAATGAAGTGGATTAGAGAATTCAAAGCCAAATGAGCACAATAACAAAGCTTGACATGGATAGAGATAAATGTATCAACTTTATGATATGATGTATGAGTTTGGATATATATATGCTTGCTTTGATATTTGCAAATATATGATTTTGTAGTTGAACATATGAACATATTGTATAAATTAGTCACCAAGCTATTTGATTAAAATTGTCTTAATATTTTTTAAAGCTTGGATTGATTAATTCACCTTCATTAATATTCATGCATAGTTCTTGATTACTTTGATTAAAAGTTTTAATGCATGAATTTTTGAACATGGATATGAGTTAAATTGATTGATTTCTTTAAACATATTCATTGACTGAGATCATTGAGATGGCAAGTACCAAATTGTGCCTAAATGCTTGCATATTTTTTTAATTAGGTATATTGCTTATGTATTTTGCATATGCTTGTATGATTTTGATTGAAATATATGATTGAATACTTACATGTGTTTGAGTTAAGTACATTGCTATGCATTGAAATAATTTAAAATATATTTGAATAATTATACTTTTATTATTTCTTTGCTATAGCTTATGTGTTCATCATGTTTGGAAAATGGTTGAATAATCTTTGTTATGACATAATAATAATTGAACCTTATTGCTCATTAGTATTCATGCTTTATTAAATACATATGAACTTTTGGTTCTTGTTTGGATAGGATAGCTTATGAAAGATTGCTATTATCATTATGCATGTATTGAATGAATCTTTCATATGCTTGAAGTATGTTTGTTCTATAAAAGTAGCTGAATAAAATTGCTAACAATTAGTAACAATTGGTATCAAAACTACTGAAATTTTTTTTTTAACTTTCATAAACACTTGTTGATATGCCTATTCTTGATATAGCTTGTACCTTTCATGCAAAATTATATGCCCCTTAAATTGATTAATCCTTATTTTGAAAAGGAAGAGAAATTTTAGAATATAATTTTGTTTGATTTTTTATGTGATAACAATTGGTATGCTTTAGACAACATATCTTTAACAATTGATATCCATAACAATTGGTATAAGCTTGCATGCAAGTGCTTGAATTTATGCTTAATTGCTATTGATGTTTTAGGTTCTAAGAATATCTTATCCTAAAAATGATTTATGAGTAGATTGCATATCATTCATTATCCGTTGCTCATAAATTTCATGTAGTAAATTTAATGACTTGTGCTAAAATGCTAAAATTTTATACACTTACACTTTTGTGCTTGAATACATGTTTGTGAACTTCATTGTGTATATTATACTTGATTATATGCATTCAAAATACTCTTGATATTATTGGTATCAATCATTTTGTCCCATGCCTTGAATTGATCTCTCCTTCTTTTGAAATGACAAAAAGAGAGAGAAAGTTTAAATATATTTCTTCTTGTATGTTTATAGCAATTGATATAGAAGCTTAAACATTTAGTATAAAGAGCTTAAACAAAAAGGAAGAGAAATGTTTTATAAATATATTTGTTAATACCTTTATGTGTTTATTTGCTCATTCCTTTTTGCTATGACAAAAAGGAAGAGAAATATCATATAGACAAATTTGTTTATACTTGACATGCATATGCTTGATTGTGCTTATTTGATATATTTGACTAACATATGTTTGGTGAGTTATGTTGGATTATGATGCATTAATTAAGGATGAGAAATGTTTCATGAATGTATTTGTTAATTATGCCTTTTTGTGTTTATTTACTCATTAATATACTCGTGCCTTTTTGTTATGATAAAAGAGGGAGAATTATCATATGGACAAATTTGCTTGCGCTTGACATGCATATGTTTGATTGCGCTTATTTCATGTATTTGACTAACATATGTTTGTTGAGTTGTGTTAGATTATGATGCATAAATTGAGGGGGAGTTCTGATATGCATTGTTTAAGGGGGAGTTTTTCAAAATTTTAAATGTTTCAAAGAAAGTTTTTCATCAAGCAAATTTATCTTTAAGTTTTGTCATATTAAAAAAGAAGAGATTGTTAGTCTTGAATTGATCCTTATTTTGAAATGACAAAACATTAAGCTAAATAAGCTTGATCAAGATTTTGAAAAAGATTTATTTAGTACATGTTCTTAAGTTTTATATTTTTGTACTAAATAAATACTATGTTTTTCATAGTGTAAATAAACCTTTCTTTGTTTTCATATTTCTCAAACTAAATCTATCTTTAAATATTATTTATTTGAGCTTAAATGAAAGTCCAATTGTTATTTTTAAAGTGAATTTATTCATTTTGGACATAATACAATTTTAATAATATTGATTTTGAGAAATATATTAACTTAAGAAAGTTGTTTTATAAGAACAAAGTTTTCCAACATTGAACGTATTTTTTTTGTATTAATTCACAAAGCTTTAATATTTGAATTTTATATGGTTGTAAAGCTCTTTGAGTTTACTTTCTAATGGATCAAGCAAATCCAAATCCAAATTTTCTAAAAAACGATTTTGAATTTTTACTAGACATTTTATAGTTATCTAAAAACTGCATAAGGGGTAGCTTTGAAAATTCACTATAATTCGTACATAATGAATTAGGTAATGAATTTTATATGGATAGAAAGCCCTTTAAGTCTATTTTCTAAATCTTCAAACTGTTTTTGATTTTGGATTGTATAACTCAAGATATGATCAAATTAGTGAGTAGAGTGCAAAATAGGAGACATTCAATAGATGGATAGGATCGATCCCCTCAAGAAGGGATTGATTGTTTGTCTACCAAGAATGTAATGTTGTGCTTTTGGTTGAAGAAGGGATTGATCACCCTATGTAGGGGATCAATCACCCCTTTGAACCAATCGATCCCCTCAAGAAAGGGATCGATCAAGTAGGTTTTTTCAAGTCAAGAATTGGTTCCAAAACATGAACCAATCGATCCCCTCATGGAAGGGATCGATCGGGTCTAGGAAAAATCACTCTAACGGTTACTTTTTCATGCTTCCAACAGGCATTTTCTTCTACAAAGCTTCTTTAATGGTTAGTTGTTCAATGTTTCTATATATTGGGCACTTCAACACACTAAGAAGGTTGATGAATCAAGAGAGCAAGAGCCAACAAGTTATATTTTCATTTTAAAATTTATATCTTTTGTATTTGATGTATCCAAGCTATATTGTGTTGTTTATTCATCAAATTTTTTTATACTTAATTAGGCAAATAGTTAGCCTTTGAGAGGTGTTTTAAGTTTGTATTTCTATTAAGTATTTTTGTAATAAAAAATTGAGGGATCCTCTTGAATTTGTGAAATTGAGAAGTTATTACTTAGCCTAGAAAGTAGGGAGTGTAAGGTTTCTATCTTAAGCCTTAGAGAGAAAAAGATAGGATTGTAATTTCAATTTAAGATTAGTGGATTGAAACCTTGGTGTGGGCAACCAAGAAGAAATGACGTAAGTGCTTTTATGGAGAAGTATCGAATCTCTATAAATCATTGTGTTTTATTTCTCTATCCATATCTCTTTACTTTGTATTTGGTTTAAGGTTATCAATTTATTGTTATTTGCATCATATTTTGATATTGATATTAATTTTCTATTCAATTATTTTGAAATCATTGTTTGCGAATAATTTGAAGAAATCCAATTCACCTCCCTCTTGGATTACCAACTCACTTAAAAAGCTAACAAATAAAATAAAATATATTTATTTTTACAAAAAACCATAATTTAAAATTAAAAACTTATCCATACCTATATATAAAATTCGTCTTGCAAGCTTTATTGTCCTGATTTACTATAAACCTATATAATGTCATAAAAAAATTGGAGAATAAATTTGGGAAGAAAAAAGCTAAAACTTCTCTAAAAGGTTCTTCATTTTTGTATATGATTTCATTATTGTTGAAATAAATTGAAGCTATCCATAAGCTTTTCTCCTGATGTCCTTTCTTTGTCGCCTCTTTTTTTACTATTTTTATTGTTGTGAAAAATAGAGAGATGTTCAATTGAAGATTCTCGAACTTCCCAAAGATGGAGGTAGTCGCTAGATGAAGCGAGAAGATCCAAGGAGGAAAAGGAAAGGGTTTTCAATTGGGCTAAAACATGAGTTTTATGGGTGGCTAAGTATGGTCGAATGAAAGAGTTTGGTGGGTTTTTATTTTGGCTTTTTTTTTTTTTTTGTAGATGATGAAATTCAAGATAGTTTAACTCATAATTAGAGCTTTTTGATGTTGTTCTTTTTTGGTATGGGTGTTGTGTGATTTATTGTTTCTTATTTTTTTTCATGCATTGCACAGGTTATTGTTTTGTGGTTTTTGGATTTTATTTTTGGATTTTGATTTTTTTAGTGCATGGTCTTTTATTGTTAAGTTTTTTTTTTTTTTTTTTTGCTTTGGATTAATCATAGGAAGTACTTTTATGTCAGAATGTGAGTTTTTTCTTTCGTTTTCATGTTTGGTTTCTTCATTTTTTTGAGGTTTTTTTTGTTGGATAAAAAATTTCGGCAAATTTTAATCCTTAATTTGAGTTGTTTTGGTGTTGTTCTTTGTATGCAGGCATGTTGTTCATTTTACTATTTCTGTTTTGCATATATTGTGTTCTTTTTGTGAGTTATGAGTTATGATTTTATTTTTGGATTAGATTTTTTATTTCATGTATGGTTTTTTTTTTTGGTTAAGTTGTATTTTTTTTATTGAATAATTAGGGGTAGTTTTATGCTTGATTATTTTGCTTTTATGCATGTTCTTTTGTGGGTTTTGAACTATTGTTATAATGGCTATAAATGTTGGTTTTATTGGTGGTGACAATAGGTTTGTTGTTTTGGTGGTTGATGTTGGATTTATTGTTCGTAGTTGTGGCTTTGTTTTATAATCTATTTTTTTTCTTGTTTGAAATGATTCAGGGGGTTGATACTGAAATTTAACATTATAATGTAACAAGTTCATTCTTAAATGGTTACGAATTATTTTTTATTGGTATTTGGTTTTTATTTTTTAAGTTTGTAGTTTTGTTTTAATCATATTTGATTTTTTATGTGTACCTTTGAGCAGGTCAAACTACAAGTATATAGATCGTACAAGTAATAATTGTGACCTTTCGATCAAGATATCATCTCATAGAGATTAGATAAAAAAAATTTTAGACCAAATACCTTTTGTTCCCATACCCTTCTAAAGTTGGTTTAATTAAAGAATAAGTATGAAAACTAACTACTACAAAAATAAATTAAGTAAAGCATCAATATGTAAAATAAACAAAATAAACCAAACAAGAAATAAATGGCAAAAATACAGTAACCTAATCTAAGTGAAAACATGTTTGAAATGAGCATGAAAAAGCAAGAAGACAATAAATTACACTAAGCACAAACAACTACAAGTGAAGTGCAAGTAACAATGTGAAGAAAAATCATGGAAATCAAATGAGCTGCTAAAATTCAAGTTTAAATAATGCAAAACTAAGTGATCGTGAATTGAACATTACCAGAAAATTAAAAGATTTACTAGAAAATATGGATTGAAAAATAACAAATTAAGGAGAATTTGCAAGATCTAATGAAAAATAGCAAAAATCGAAACTACTTGAATTTTTTGGAATTTGATTTCAAGCTACTTGTTTGGATTCAAATAATGCAAAATGTATTGAACATGAACTGGAAATATAGAGATCTTTGAAGGAACTAAATGAAAAACTAATTTGAAAATGAAACTTGGAGAAATGCAAGAATTCACAAGAATTAAAATAAAATCTAAGTGCAACAGAATTTTTATTGAATCATAAAAAGAAAAATACAGATCTAGAAAATTCTAGAGATTTTGCACTAAAATTGAGTTAAAGCAAGATTAGTCAACAAGTTTACTATAAAAGCCTGCAAGAAAATCGTAGCAAAATAGAAGAAAACAAGTTCAATGAAGTAACAACTCTAGATCTACTCAAAACAGAGAAAAACAAAACACTATCAACAATAGTCATCCAAATAGCAATCAAATGCATGAATTAAATTTCAACAAAATGAAAATAAGCAAGTAAACATGTAAGTCTAAGAGATCAAAGGTTGTAAGAAGCAAAAAAGTTGCCAAAAGGAGAGAATAATCACGATCAAGCTTGCATGAACTAGATTGCACCTCTTTCTATTTTCAACCTAAACTTGCAACAATTAATTGTAGTGATTGGGAATGAATTTGATGATATTTTCTACTATGCTAAAACCTAATGAACTCAAAATTGTGAAAAAAAAATTAAAGCAAAAACAAGTACGAAATCATTATGTTTCAAGGAAAATAATGCAACTAGGTTAAGTGCGTAAATGCAAAAATAGAATTGAGATCAATGACAGAACTTGAAGATTTGAGATAAAAATCAATGAAACTTGTGAATTTCATTACCAAAATCATAAAGAACATTGAAAAATATTTCAAAAAATGTAAAATTGTAATCAAAATTAATAGAGAAATATGAAAATCAAAGGCTTTGTGGTAAGAAAGAAAATAAAATGCAATAAAGGAAAATGCAAAAACTAAATAACAAGAAAATTAAAATCCTAAGTTAAAGTCCCCCTAAAATGGCCAGCTTCCTTCTTATTTATAAGTAGGTGAGTGATAAATTGAACCTCATAAAATCTTTCTAAAATATCAAGAAATTAGAGGTCTTTTAGAGACTTCTTTGCTCCTACCTTTATCCTTTGTGCAGGGTTGGTTGTAGCTTCTTTGTTCTTCCTTGGTTGCAGGTCTTTTTCCATGTGTTTTGCCATTTTCAAAAGGTTTAAATTATAGCCAATGAAAACTCTTTAAAATGCCATGTCGGCAGTCCTATTTAACATTATTCAAATCACCAAAGGATGGCACCAACTTTATATTCACATGAACTATGCACTCAAACAACAAACTTTGCTTTCTTAGGCACCCATTTTTGCTTTATTCTTCTTCATTCGACTGCCAAGAATTCAAGTTATTCAATGAAAAAATTTATCATTAAAATCACTAGAAAATTTCTCAAAAATTATGGAAGAAAATATCAAGAAAACTCCTTCAATAAGCAATGTAACTAAATGACACTAGTTTAAGCCATTTTGACAATTTGCACAAAAAATATTCCAAAAGGTATCCAATTTGACCAAAATTCCTCATTATCTCCATTTTTATCTACACATGAGAAAAATGTGTATTTAAGAGTATTTTTGGTACAATTTGCAAAGAACAAGCTAAAATATAAGAAAAATTGCACTAAAAATGAACATGAAATATTAAATTTTTACTGCAATCAAACTTCAGCACCTATAATTGTTATATATTATACCATACAAAAATGAAGAGTATTTTGCTGGGATTGTTTTGTTTGTCATTTAAGTTTGGGATCTATTTTCGTAATTGATAGAGTCTATATGATTTTTATTTTGATTTTATAAAGCTTTTGTTTTGTTTTTACATTTTTGTTCTAATTTTATTAATAGTTTTGTGGTTTGCAAGAATTTATTAATTTTGAGGTTATTCGAGGACCTTTATTGTGAACACTCAAGTTGAGGTTTGATCAAGATATTGCTGTTATTCTTTATTTGATTTGATTTTTGTTTTTGAATACATTTTTTTTTTTTTGTTTTTGTTGTGATTTTAGTAGTTGATGTGTAACATAGTTCTATAAACTGTGATGGATGTTCTTATGTTAGTGAGATGCTTATTTGTAATTTTGTGGAATTTTTTATAAGTGAATCATTTTTTTTTTGCATTATTTAATCAATTTATGGTTTTGGGGTTCCATAGTATTTTACATAATTTATTTTGCTTTTGATTTGCATCTTTTTGTGTATGTTTTAATAGTATTAAGCATTTACAATAGTTTTGATCACATACAATAGTATTGATCACTTACTATAGCTATATGAACACTCAAGTTGAGGTTTGATCACGATGTTGTTGTTATTTTTTATTTAATTTGGTTTTTGTTTTTGAATACAAGTTACTTTGGTTTTGTTTTTATTATGGTTTTAATAGTTGATGTGTAACACAATAGTATAAATCATGATAGATGTTCTTCTACCAAAGGGATGCTTGATTTGTAATTCTGTGGAAGTTTTATTTATCATTAATTCATTTTTTTGCATGATTTAATCAATTTGTATTGGAATTTATATTGTTTTTACATGTACCAAACTATATCATTTATCTTATTTAAATAATTTGTGGTTTAAGGGTTCCATAGTGTTTTGCATGATTTGTTTTGTTGTTGGTTTGCATCTTTTTGGTATTTGTTTTAATAGTATTGATCATTTACAATAGTTTTGATAAAAGAATAGTACTAATTACTTATTATAGCTATATGATTTATTGATAAAATATCAAGTTTTATTTTAATTATAATCATATTATAATTTCTGTTCTCTAGCTAAGGTCAAGGTGATTTTCCTTTCATTTTCAAGTTGTTGGTGCTATTAAAGTTTTTATATTGGTAAACTTAGTTGGATCTGAGCCTCAACTAAATGTAAGCTTTTTCTACTCTGGCTAATGATTTATCATTATATATGACTGAATTATTGCAACTATTTTTTGTTTTCAATTTATTTTGTTTTAACAAAGTGCCAACCTAAGTCATCGTATTCGAGTTTTTTTTTGTAAAAGGCATGATTTCTGTTACTGCAGTGGTGCTTCAATAATATAGAATTTTATTTCAGTTTTTTGAAAGCTTGGTAGTTTGCAGGTAAGTCATTGTTGGATATGAAAGAAAACTGTATGCTTAATATAGGATTTCTATTTTTTGTGGCTTTTTTAATAGATTTTGTTTTCCCAATATGATGTTTCTTTGCAATGTTTTAATAGATTTGTGTGATCAGCTGTGTTATTTTTTTTATGCCATTATCTATTGTGCTATATGTTTAGGTTATTGCATGGATAAGATTATGGCATTCATTTTTACTATCAGTGATTGTTTTGTTTTGTATAATTTATTAGATTGCTGTGATTATTATTTAAGTTTGAAATTTGCATTCATAATTACAATTTTTTCCTCATTTTATTTATATTTTTGTGGTTTGTAAAAGTCTATTAATCTTGAGGTGAATTTAGAATTCTGGCTATGAAGATTGAAGTTAAGGTTTGATCATTTTTTCTGTAATTTTATTTTGGCTTTTGAGTTCATGTTATTTTGGGTTTTTTTTGTTCGATGTTGTGTTTATCATTTGTTTGATTTTGTTTCTATTTTTTTATGATGAGTTAGTGCAAAACAGAGTTTTATAAACTATTTTGATAGTTATTATGCTAAATATTAGGGCTGGATTAATGTTGATGTTGCTGTAATTATTGAATAAGTGATTAGGCTTGTTTGTTAAAAAAGGTTTATTTGTGGTATGTATTTTCATTGAGTTTTGTATAATTAGTTTTGTTTTTCCTTTGCAGCTTTTAGGCTAGCTTTTATTGTTTGCTATTTTTGAATGGTTTTGATATTATCTGGAGTTGATCATTGAAGATTAATGCTTCTCTTTTCTTCTTTATGTGTGTGTTTATGAGTATTGATAGTTCTCTCACTAGTTGGTTATTGAAAATAAAGATGGCCAAACAAGATCTTTGTATTTAGAAATTTTGAGGGATGTTGCAGTTGGAAGGCTTAATGAGGTCGGAAAGGTATTTGTTTTTGACAATTTTCTTTTATTACATGTTTTCTAAATCATATTTAAGGTAAAAATGACAAGTATAATTGGTTATTCTATTTACTGCTACAAGAGTTTGAAACAACAAAAAGAAAAAAGAAAAAAAATCAATTTAACCAAATTGAAGTTTCAATTTGTGTATGTTATGAAATATGCATTAGTATAATGTTTGAAATGTATTGTGTGGTTAAAGGTGATTTGATGTATAATATGAATGGATAAGAAGAAATATGACTAATAGGCAAAAGTGATGCGCTTAAAGTCTCAAAGGTGATCTTTTCTTACTTTATCAGATTACAAATAAGAAAAAGAAAAAATAGACATTATTCGATGAGAATTGAACTAAATATTAAACACTGCTATTGAATCTAGCAATGATTACATAGTTGAAGCCATCCCATATGATTACAGGTCAGTGTCCAATTGAATTATTGTGGCAGCAAAGCTAGTTAATGTTTAATTTTTAATAAATAGGTAGGCAATGCTGATGGATATATATTCTTTGCCTCATTTAATAAGTGAGTGATGCAGATGGCTATCTTGAGAGAACATTTATGAGCCCAGCTTCTATGAAGGAAGGAATTCTTATTCGTGAATGGATGGAAGATGTTGGTTTGAGAACGTTAGCTTTCTACCTTTGTTCAAATCCTAATCAAGGTTTCTAGAACTCTTAACTAATGGTTATGTTGACTTCCAAGTGGGTGGATTCTATAGGCAATTTACATGGTCGAGTTGAGGGCATTAATGCAAGTGTTTAAGTTTTGTTAATTGGTTCTCACTTGGTGAGGCCTTTCGTTTTCCAATTTCCACTAATTTTCATGATTCAACATGCTATCAAGAATATGAATGTATCACCCATGTTGATAATTAACAAATTTGCTTTGCAAATAGGATATTGTTGTTGATGTTGGGATATTTGATGAGTCATTAAGTATAATTTCTACTATATCTACATTAAAAGTTTTGAAAAGCAATGGCAAGTTGGGAGAACTACAACAATTGATGGAGGCAAGTTAAACACATGTTCTAATATTATAATATAACAAGCTGTGTTCCAGTTTTTTTTCTTCCTTTTTCAACTAATACAGGTTTCTTTTCTATTGAAAAGATATTCGTTTTCATCTATACATGCTTTAAAATTGAGTGGCTTTGAAAATATTATAGCTCTTGATATCTTGTTGATTATATTGTTGAAACTTGCAGGTGATTGCATTTAATGGTGAGGAAAGAGTGAGGTTTCAATCTACTTTTCTAGGCAGTGCTTCTATAGCTTACCAGTTGCAGCATTGAAGATATTTGATAAGAGGTTTCCTTGATTAACACCCTTTTGATGTCTATTTATTGCAATGTTGCAATCAATATGTTTACGCATAATCCATGTTTAGTGGTGTGACAATGCAAGATGCTCTCAAAGGGAATTCCATAGATATTGCAAAGGAAAGCCTGTTAAAGCTAAAGTGTCACGGATCTAAGGGGGAGTCCTGAATCCCACATCGAACATAATAGGAAGGTCCCTGGGGTATAAAAGGGTTCACACCATCTCCACCTTGTGAGGCGCCTTTTGTAGGACAAAACCGTGAGGCCAGGGGGACCAGAGCGGACAATACCTCACAAGGGTGTGAACCGTGGCGGAAGGCTGATTCGGGACGCCGGAAGGGTGAATGCCCGGGTCCCGGAGCCGCGCGGGTTCGGAGCTTGAGTCTCGACCCGTGACAAGTGGTATCAGAGCCAGCCCTAAACCGTTCGATCCACGCCGAGCGCCTCGAGGGAGGTAGGCAGGGTGGCCGGCCTCCGTGACGAGGGCGTCACGAGGTTGGGTGCGGGAGAATGTCACGGATCTAAGGGGGAGTCCTGAATCCCACATCGAACATAATAGGAAGGTCCCTGGGGTATAAAAGGGTTCACACCATCTCCGCCTTGTGAGGCGCCTTTTGTAGGACAAAACCGTGAGGCTAGGGGGACCAGAGCGGACAATACCTCACAAGGGTGTGAATCGTGGCGGAAGGCTGATTCGGGACGCCGGAAGGGTGAATGCCCGGGTCCCGGAGCCGCGCGGGTTCGGAGCTTGAGTCTCGACCCGTGATAAAAGTATGACCCTGTATTGGTTTGGGGTTATGTTGAGGTATGATGGCCTGCATTGCATTATTATGAGAATAAACCTATACTGGTTATCTTGGGATATTCTCCAAAAAGCTTAGGTTGGGATTTTTAGTACTTGATTCAATTCTGTAGCTTCATATTGAATAAGGACTTGTACTAAAATGAATTGGTTTTCCTCTCGCTATAGTTAAAGGCATAGCTGGACAGGCACGAAAGAAAGTAAATGTTTTCTTTTCAAAATAGATACATGAACTTCTCAAAACATTCCCACTCTATGATCTTTTTTACGAATTTGGACTTACTATACATAAAGATGTATGATGACATATACAAAATCTTAGCTAATGCTATGCAATTTCAAAGTACATAACCCTAAAAACATGTCCTATTAAGATTGATGGTTTAGTTAAGTGCAATGCATAAAAGCAAGGAATATGTAGAAGTAGAATTGATTTAATCAAGTTTGAAGCACCATAAGGTTGAAAAGCACATGATATGAATGATAGTATGATTTTTTTTTTCTTATTATTATTGATTAGAGGAGAAAAGGGGAAAAGAAGTTGAGTACCAAATTGACCGTAGAACAATTTTCTGCATCTTCACTTTACGTTTTGGGTAAACCTTGCACTAAACTGCAATCTAAAAGGTTTTTTTAGGGCCTATTTCTAATGTTTTTTAATGCATTTTTGAGGTATATTAAGCAATAACAAACTTAATGCTGTTTGTTTATATTTTTTTGGCTTAATTTTGGCATTACTTTTCAATGGGCCCTTTTCCCTGTAATATTTTAATTAAGGACAATAATGGATCGGATTTTTACTCGTCTTTAACCCGATTCGATTTTATACTTATAATATTTGAATTCGATTCGATAAATTTTTTAATTTTTTTATCCGAACGTGATATTGTATAAAATTATAACCGATCCAATCAGATTCAAAATTAATAAAATATTTTTTTAATATAAAATATTAAAATTAAATAAATAATTAAAAAATAATTTTTATATACATATATATATACTAAATCAGGTCGAGACGAATTTTTTTAAAT
Organism: Durio zibethinus; assembly: GCF_047325235.1. NCBI lineage: Eukaryota > Viridiplantae > Streptophyta > Magnoliopsida > Malvales > Malvaceae > Durio > Durio zibethinus. The sequence continues at coordinate 16,851,271 of NC_143175.1, forward strand.
TTAATCTTAGCTTGTTTTTTTAATTATTATTCAATTTGATTCAAAATTTGATTTTCAAAAAAATAAATCGATCCTATGAGATCGAGTCGAAATAAAACTCATTAAAAATAAATTGAGTTGGCATCCCTAATTTTAATAACTTTTATTTGTATATTTTATTCCAACATTAATTTGATTCCATTATTTTAACTGTTGACTCATTTGAATTAAAATCTTTAAAACACACTTGCAGTATTGAACGACGTGCATTCTAGTATGTGTTAAAATTTGAATCAGATTTATTATTTATTAAATAAACAAAATTTTATTTAATAATCTAAAGTGTTATTTATAATAATCTTTTCATATATAAATTCAGTAATGATTGATCAGTACTAGTTTAGTAAGAATATGTGACACGTGGGTTAAATTAATATGATTCTTTAAGGAAGTGACATGAATTTACATGATCCTGTGAGGCACCAGATAAACGCCCAGGAGAAAAACAGAGAGAGATTTGTCAATGGTACGAGGCTCTGTGACTTGTACAAAATGTGTTACATGTCGACACGTGTAGATTGTGGTTGACTGGTCTGAGAATGTGGGTTGACTCTTTTGTTCGTTTTTAAATTTAAAACAAGCTCAAACCTCAAATCTTACAACCGTCAAGCTGCTGGTCTGCATAAAAAAAAAGTTAATAAATTAATAAATAGAATGTTTATAAAGGGTTTTGGTTTCTTATTAATTTGAAAAGATCTCTCGTAAATATTTATTTTAAGAAATAATTTGGATATTTATAGACACTTTTAAATTTATTTTATTATTAAATTCAATTTTCTTAAGCATTTTAATCAAAAACCATGCGACAAAATTTATAAACTTTAGAAAACATGAAGTCAAATTAAATTGATAATTTTCTTAATCTATTTTTGAATAATAATTTTTTTGAAAATTTTAATTTATTTTTGAACTCTTTTACTCATATATTTATTCATTAAAAAAAACATTACAATTATAAAACTTTTTCAAATTTTTAATTTTTAAGCATAAATTCCAATAAAATATCAATATATCCAATAATTAGTAGGCAATTAAATAGACAATTTTGCTTAATAAAGGATTAGAAGAATATATTATTATGATATGAGAAGATAAAATAAAAATTGGACCAAGATAATAACGCTTTCAGACATTTTAAAATATTTTTCATTTATTTTTATGGAAAAAATAGAAGTACAAAATTCTATGCAGTATTTCGTACACATATTGCTCGTTGAATGGATAATATATATATATATATATATATATATTTATCCCGTCACTTTCTTGAAATATGTTTCACAGGGAAATTTCGTGGGAACGAATAATGATAATTTGGATATGCAAACCTTAAATTAATGCTTCAGATGTTAACCAATGATGGTGACTTGCTTTCAATTCTTTCAACCCGAACGAGTCTAAGTAGAGGTGGGAAAAAAATTTTAAAAATTAAAAATTAATTTTAAATTATAATGTTTATTTGATTTGGATCTATTTTTTTATGTAATTGAAATTAAATATATATATTATATTCAGATTAAGTTTTAGATAAAATAGTAAGAAATAAAAAAATTAAATTAAATTTAATCGAATTATATATTTTTATTAATTTATATATATTTTTAAAATTTTTTAAAATAAAATTAATAATTTATACCAAAATCTATTTAAATATATTAAAATTTTATATTAAAATAATATATAAAAATTTTAAACTTTAAAATTTAAAAACTAATAAATCAAACCAAACCTAATAAATAAAATTTAATTCAATTCAAATTTGATTGGATAAAAATTTGATTCAAATTTAAAATTAAAATTTTATAATATTATATTATATTTGATAAAAAAAAACCAAATCTGACCCATTACAAATCATTATAAAAAGGACAACAAACTTTAAAAAGCAAAAGAAAGCACACATTATTTAACTTTTGGTTTTTGTGGTCAAAATTTAAAATTTGACTTTTGTTTTTTTTTTTTACAATTTAGTATTGCGTTTTCAATAATTTTAAATGATGGATAAACCAAACTCTCATCTAGCCTCCTAATTCCCAACCAAGATTAAGTCAAAATGATATGCCAATTGCATGACAATGACAAATAAAAGTTGCTAGAAGAAACGATAGTCGTGTCTAAGTGACGAGGAATTTCTCAAGTTTGTCATAGTGAAACTTTATCATGCCTTTTTTTTTTTTTTGTCAAATTTAGATCAAAACAAATTTAAGATATATATATAAATGGATGTTATCTTTTTCTCATAAAAATACCAATGATGGACTATGGTTGGTTTTCTCTCCTAATTAAAGTTGTTTATGACTTATGGGCAAATTATTGTTGTTCAACAACTACTCCCAGGCCTTAAAAGAAAAGTTATTCTTGCATTATCTTAGTCAAATAAACTTATAATTTCGATGAAGTTTTGTTTGTTGTAGTATCTTTTTATTTGTTCAATTTTATCCTTAAAATGTTAAATTGATTATTTCAGGTCCATTAAAAATTTTATTTATATATTAATAAATTTTATTGATTCAGAACTATTATTTAACGTGTTATGTCAATACGATTTATAAAAATTAAGAGTATGATTCAGTACAGTTCATAATCTACAGTTTTTATGAGTCATGTCATGCTTAACATGATACTAATACTTCTATCATATCGAATCAAGCACATCCCATGAATAATTGCTTAGATTTTTATTTTTTTAAGAAATTATTTTCTTTATTTTCTAATTATCTTTAAAGACTAATATATGAAACTAATACGTGAGGTCCATAATTAATATGATTTGATAAAATAACTATATTTTTCAGTAAAGGTTAAAAGAATCCATCAAAATAATTTGTGAAAATTAACAAAATACTAATATTACATATCTAAATTTTTTAAAAAATGAATATCATACTATTATTTTATTTCTCATTTTCATCATACGATGATTTATTTATATCATGTGTTTTGTCTTATTCTTGATTTTTTTATAATCAATCTTTAACTAATATGCATTTCATAGCCTTTTTTTAAAGAATTATAAATCAAAATGAAAAATTGTAATTTTATCTGCTAATAGTTTTAATATTTTATAAGTAGATTTAAGGATACAATTTAATTTTTATACATTGCTAACATAAAGTATTAAAAGGGCAAAATAACATTTATCATATGGTAAGAGTAATGAAAAATACAATTAAAGACCAACAAACTAAAGGCCAAAAAATTTATCATATAAAATGAGTAACGTAAAATACAACTAAAGGCCGACAAACTAAACTCATATATAACATTTATAGACTAACATAACATGGCACATTAGTACTCATGTGTTGTGCAATGTCAACCCTTGTGCCATGTACTGGCATTGATTCCTAATGAGTTGTGCCATGCCAACTCAATAAACTCAAAATCTTTAGCCTGGCACCGCATAAGAATATGAGTCGTACTTGACACGATCTGTGATTATAGCAATAGACCATTCCTCATACAGCCCATACTATACCATATTGTGTTATGTCAAATAGGCTAAGGCTGTCCATTTGATAGCTCTAATTATAAACTTTTAATTAATTGAAATATGAAAGATTTTGTAATTACTATAACTTCTACTGCAATTACAAAAAAATGTTGTTTTGGCTGTAGGCCTAACAAATTTCTCAACTCAATGGGTTTTAATAACAAGACATGGTTTCCTTTCTAAAAGTTTTTCAAAAGAATTTGGTTTCTTAATAGGTACAGTACAACCCATTTGACATTTTTTTATCAACATAAGATGAAAGAAAATTTAAAAATTTAAATAAGGAAAAAAAGAGGTAAAAGTGTTTGCAAAAAAAACTGACCATTTTCATTTACATCAGCATGTTAAGATTTACTTTGAATCTCTTAATCTCACATCGAAAGTTGATTGAAGTTATAAAAGTTTGGAGGTTATTTTATATTCCACATCAGGAGTTTAATAAAAGTATAAAGAATTTCACCCTTATAAATAAGATGATTTTTTTTTAATTTGATAATATCAAATAGTTAGATACAAAGAGAATAGCTAAATGAATAGGCTATTAAAAAAGTGTAATTGAATTTTAGGTTAAGTTTTGAGTAAGAAATTTTTAGTGACTTTTCTCATTCCAAAAGTCTTATAGTTGTAAAGATTTATTTGTTAATAGATTAGATTTGGAATAGGTCATTTTGGGTTGGACTGAAACAAATATATTTATTTGTTTTTATTTTTGTTTTGGGCTTGCTCGATTGTTTAGAGCAAGGTTCCAGATATGGGAAGAGACAAGCCTAAGAGATCATGAAAACAGTGCGAGTATCTCAAAATGTCTGAAGATATGTCTAGTATGCCTAATTTTGAGATTCTTTAATTTATAGAAAGAATAATTTTATGTTATGTTAAAGTATGATTCAAGATCTGTTAGTATAACAAGTGTTAGAGCAGACATTAAAGAGTAGTAAGCCTAAAGGAATGACTGACAATAATTGGAATAGACTTGAAAAGAAAGCTGTTAGTACTATTATATTAGCTCTTACCCTAGAGGTAAAGTATAGTGTGTTGATTAAGAGTGATTCGAAGAGTTTATGAGACAAGCTTAAAGGTATTTACGCATCAAAGTCGTTGACTAACAGATTATATTTAAAGATAGATCTATATTATCTGAAGATGAAATAGGGTACGAGTATTTATAATCACTTAAATGAGTTTAATAGGTTAATTTTTTAATTGCTGGCTATTTCTATTGACGAGTTAGAAGATGAAGAGAAGACTTTAATTCCGTTACCATCTTTTTCCCAAGTCTTATAGACTTCTAGTTCAAATTTTATTAGTGGGTAGATCTACTTTGAAGTTGGATGATGTGACTGCTCTATTGCTTGAAAAGGAAAGGTTTATGGGAATGAAGAACTCATTACCTAAAGGAAATGTACTAACTGTAGAAGGTTTTGATCGAAGAAGGACTCAAAAGAGAGTTGATGGATCAAGAGGGAGATCCAAATCAAGAGATAAAAATTACAGTGATATAAAATATTATTACTCTTGTAATAAGGGATATATCCAAGTGTGCTATAAAAAACTAAAAAGGGATATGGCTACTTTCAAAAGGGCAAATGATGAGAAAAAGTTAGATGAAGAAAAGAGTGACACTACAGCTATTGTGTTTGATGATGGTTTCATTTTGATGACTTATGTGGATGAGGCTAAAACTTTGAAAGTTGATAAAGGTTGTGTTTTAGATTCAGCTACTTCTATTCATGTTTGCAATGATAGGAGTTACTTTGTGGAGTTGGAAAAAAATGAGAAGTATGGGGATATTATGGTTGTTATAAATGAAAAGGTACAAATTTAAGGCATTGAGAATGTTCACCTTAGATCTCATAATGGTATTGTTAGGACTTTTCATCATATAGGTATGTACCAAGTTGTAACTACAATTTCATTGCTATAAGTGAGTTAGTTTCTCATGGATATACATACAATAGATGAAATGATTGATGCAAAGTGTACAAGAATGGTGTGTGATTCTACAAGAAAATAGAGTAAAAAATCACTTTGTGCATGCTTGATAATGCTCAGTTGTTGGGATTCTTATGATGAAAAAAAAGAAGATGGGTAAGCGTGTTAGCTCTGTAGATACTATTGAAGTGTTTAGAGATTTAACTAAAGAGAGAATTTGTTACGGTTTTTCTTGAATCTCTTAATCCCATATTAAAAGTTGAGTAAAGTTATAAGAGTTAAGAGTTTGTCTTGTATTTCACATTGAGAGTTTAGTAAAGGTATAAGGAGTTTCAACCTTATAAATAAGATGATTTGTTTTTAATTTGATAATCCTAAATAGTTAAACACCAAGAGAATAGTTAAGTGAGTAGGCTATTAAAAGGTGTAATTAGGTTTTGGGTTAAGTTTTGAGTAAGAAGTTTTTGGTGACTTTTTTCATTCTAAAAGTTTCATAATTGTAAAGATTTATTTGTTAGTGGATTGAGTTTGAAGTAGATTATTTTGGGTTGAGCCAAAATAAATATATTTGTGTTCTTAACTTTTTTTTTGGGCTTGCTCTATTACTTATGTGTCTCGGTGCTCATGTGTTGGTTTGTTTCTTAACATAACATTCATGGTGTATATTTGCAAAAATAGTTTTCACAGATCAACTGTGACTAAAGAAAGAAAATAGAAAGAGAAAAAACTATAAGAATAAGAGAGATTTGAGAGAATAAAGAGAAAAGTTGTAAATTTCATTCTTGAGTTGATTTGTTACAATACTATGATATATATGAGCACAGCATGTGCTAAATTCATAATAGATTTTGCTAAAATCCATTCTTGGCCATTTATGATCAATTAACTACCGACTGACATCATAATTTCCTGATAGATAATAATATAAAACTCTATGCAAAATTAACTGATGGTTAGATGCCAAGTTAGATTTAACGATTGCCTTACTCTTTTTGTTAGCATCTTTATAGTGAACTCTAGCCTTTGAGCTTTCAGCTCCAACTTTGGCTCTATCATCTACTTTTCCAACTCTGCTTCATTTCCATCTACTTTCTTTCTTCCTCAACTCAACTTTTTCATTCAGTAGTTCAATTTCAACTTGCTCAATTTAGCTTCTTCATTTAGTAGTTCAATTTTCAGTTTTTTGCTCACTCAATTATCTTTTCCTCATTTCTAAAGTAAGTTGACTTCGACTTCTTTGTCTAACGACCTTGGTACATATTCTTATGTGCTTCATTCCTAGGTGTTTTAGCTTTCTTCACTATATTAGCTCTCATTGCCAATTCTCCATTAAGTTAAACTTTCAAGTTCATCACAAAAGTTCTCAAGTTCAAACTTCAAATTTATAAATAATTATGAAATTTATCATATGCTAACAAATGGTTAAAAAAAATGCATTTTAGTAACTTCTTTTCACAAACAAATATTTTATTACTATTCTTTTGGGGCCATTATTTTAACTTAAAGTTTTATACATCTTGTTCATAGTTTTTTAAAAAATTCCAAATATGCAAAAGATTCATATAAGAAATGATTGTGTTTGTTCTAAGTTCGGACTAGGAAAAGAGTTCAAGAATAAGAATGAGAAAATTGAGAAAAAGAGCTCAAAGAAGAGAATAAGAGAGTTAGAATAAGAATTTACCCCCTTAACTAAAGGGAGTGAGGGGGAATTTATACACATAAGCTTGAACTAAATGACAAAAATACCCCTAATCCAATTGTGACCCACTCTCTTAGGATAAAAGACAAATATGCTTTAATGACCAAAAAATGCCCTTAACAGTATGTCCCTCCAAAAAATACTTTGAAGATTTAGACGAAGGTTGAGTCGAAATGTTAGACCTATGTAGGGTTTAGTCAATTTGTTGAAATTTAAGGATACATTTAGGTTAGGACTTTAAATGTCAATTTTGTTGTCCAACCTTTTAGTGACATGAGTGGTTTGAAGATCATTATGATGAGATGTCATTTTGTGATTCATCTGACATGGATGACTATTAGGATCCTAATAGTGGTTTGACTTTACTTGCTATTTGGTTAAGGTTAATAGGCAGCTGACTTAGGGCTTGTAGGTTGTCAAGTTAGTTACCCAACAATTAATGTGACACTTGATAATTTTAATAATGAGATTCTAAATGCATTTGTATTGAGAAGATTTATATTGAGGTGAATTTGTGCTAATATGAATTATATCGAGGTGAATTTGGTGAATTTAAACTTTTATGAAGATAATTTTACTGAGTGAAGCTTTATTGAAAGAAAATTCACCAAGGTGAACTCTTTTAAAGGTAACTTTTGCTATAATAAACTCATTTACCAAGCTAAGCAATTAGGTCAAGCTGAGCTTTTTCAGCTGAGCTAATCATTTGTTAAAAAAATATAATAAAGTTGCTATTTTATCAATGAAATTTGGTCGAACTAAGATTTTTTGGCCTTACTAATCCCTTTCGACCAAGCTAATCCCTTTTAGCCAAGTTAGTCCTTAAAAAATACTGTGAATTTGATTATCAATGAAATTTGGTCGAGCTGAGCTCTTTTGGTAGGGTTGAGCATTTTTGGCCAAGCTGGCAAAGCTAATACTTTATTAATGGAATTTGGCTGACCTAAGCTTTTTTAGCAAAAGTACCTATTTGTGAAAAAAATTTGGTGGAGATAATACTTTATCTAAAATTTGGTTGAATTGAGCTTTTTTAATTGTCTTAAGCTCTTTTGGTTGAGTTATTCTCTTTTGGATGAGTTAATCTCTTTTAGCCAAGCTAATCATTAAGATTTCTTATTCGAGCTGATTCTTTGCTAAAAAATTCGATCGAGGTGAGCTCTTTTGATCAAACTAAGTTTTTTTGGTCGAGCTGATCTCTTTGATCAAGGTAACCCAACTAAGCCTTTATAAAAGCAATTTATCGAGATGAGTTTTTTGGTTGATGTGGTCGAGTTAAGCCTTTATGAAAGAATTTATCGAGATGAGATCTTTAGCCGAGGTGGCCAAGCTAAGCCTTTATGAAGACAATTTATCAAGATGAGCTTTTTAGAAGATGATCGTCGAGCTAAGCCTTTATGAATGTATTTTACTAAGATGAGCTCTTGGGCCGAGGTGGCCGACCTAAACCTTTACAAAAGTAATTTATTGAGATGAGGTCTTTGTCTGAGGTGGTTGAGCTAAGCCTTTATGAAAGTACTTTATAAATCCAAAATCTTTTGGTTAAGATGAGTTTGAGCTTTTTGGTCGAGCTAAGTTTGAGCTTTTTGGTTGAGCAAAGTTAAAGCTCTTTGGTTGAGCTATTTTATCGAATTGGGCCTTTATGAAGGTATTTTATGGCATTTTATGGATCTAAACTACCGAGCTGAATCTAAACTATTTTGCTTCCTACTTATGAAACATTAAAACTATATAAATCCTATAAGAAAAACTCATTGCAAATTTATATGAAGAGTTCAAAATGCAAAAACAAAAAAAAAAAATGCAATTAACAATGATAGAACCTCCATTCACCTAATTTGCACTAGTACATACAACACAATTTGATTTTCTAATGTGTATACATTATCCTAATTCTAAATGAAATTAGTATGGACAAGTGAAGATACACATGAAGAAGTAAAATTCAATAACAAACTTGAACAACCAGATAAACGAAAATAGAATAGAAAATAAATTTTAATTCACACATGCAATGAACTTATGTGAATAGTAAATGAAAGTGTCACATGCAACTTCAATGAATGAAACTTTAAGCTAAGTAAATGAACCTATACCTAAATGAAAATTGTAAGAGCAAGTAAATGATGCAAAGTACAAATCTAAAATGCAACAAAAGAAGACAAATAATGAATAGAAAATTTTGCAAGTTGTGCATAAACTAATTTACATAAATTTAAAAAAAAAACTTCAACATATGCTCATGAACTGCAAGAATCTTCAACTAAGTTAAAGATAGCTAGGTTAACTAATTTCTAACAATATTCAGCAAGATAATCACACAAATATAACATAAAATTAGCTCATCAAAGTGGAATTCAAAATAGTGTACTGATGAACATCAATAGAATGTAACCTTAAATATTCGATCCAAACAACCACTAAATTTAATTTAAAGTAATGAAATCAATCAAGATTTATCAAGTATATCATAAAACTAAACATCTAAGAAGAAAAAAAAACAAACAAAAATCCACAAAGAGAGCAATTCCACGCTAAAGAGGACTGTTCACGTCTAGCACTTGCAATTGCTCTGGCTGCACCTTCTAGCCTTGATCTATAATTCTCTGCTTCAAGATTCAAGCTAAATTTTATATATGATGAAGATCTATAGCTTAGGAACCTGTGAAAAAAATTTTGGACAAAAATTAACATGTTTTGCTAGAGAAAAACTGAATGAACATCAACCTAATCAATTCAATAAATAATTTAAGAAGTGAATATGTGTGAGCTAACTTGAGCTTAAAAGTTGTTTCTAAATGAGACTTTTATTTCAAGATTTGAAGAGATCTTAAGAAAATACAAAGAAACATGAAATTCAGCAACAAGTTTCAATAGAAAAATCTAGAAAATACTTGTTTAGAAGCTAGGAAAACTTAAGAACATGAAAAGAAAATACAGTGAAAAAAATAGCAAATGTAAAACCTAGACTAAATTGCTCTCTAAGGTTAACCCTCTCCCCTATTTGTAAGCAGAAGGAAGGGACCTTAACTCTTAAAAAAATCTGAAACCTTCATCTGCTAGTGCTTGCCTGGTGTTGCTACATGGCTAATGATGGTGTATGTCTTGTGCCAGTGTGCTGCTAGTTTTTAGTGTGTGCCTAGGCTCTGTCTTTTCTCCCCTAGTGCTTGGTTCTTCTTCAATCGATTTGAGCCTCATCCAAGTCAGCTTCAATAAGCAATCAAGTCTCTCCATTGTGCCACATTAGCTTCTTTCATGTTTTTCACTTTAAATAGCTATATAGTAGCTTGATCCCTATTCACATCCATTAGTCTTGCACATTTTAATTTTTTTCTGCAAAAAATTCCAACACTTAATGAGTATTTTTATCACAAATTTTTACTAAAAAAAATCTATGAAAATAAAACTAAAGAAAATCAATCAAAGAAAGTTAGGAAACTTTGTAAGTGTCAATGTGATCTATTAACATTAATTAAGGCCAACTGCAACAAAAATCCTCCACATTATGTCCAAATTAACTAAAATTCTACATTTTCTTTAATTTTACCTACACATAAGATAATTATGCTTTTAGGAGTATTTTTACTGAGAAATGCCAAAGAACAAGCTAAAATATAAGTCAAATTGCACTAAAATTGAGTATGAAAAAGCTAAAATTTAAGTGCAATCACTATCATACCCTCATACTTGAATGTTTGCTTATCCTCAAGCAAAACTCTGAAATCAATAAAACTAAACATCATTATATATGCTCGCAAAGTCAAAAATTACATAAATTTTCATTATACACTATTGTATAATACAAAATTAATTATAAATATTGATTTATAAGAAATTCTTTCAAAAAACAGGTTCTCAATATCTTATGTTCTCCATACATATGAACTTACTCCATCTTTAATTCATACATATACCTCAAGTAAAAAGAATGCAAAAAATTTCATCACATTTCAACTTAAAGATAGAATAAACTTCATAGGTTCACTTTTCCCTTCCTTTTCCACTAATGTTAAACTTACATACATGACTCAATATCAAAAGGTCTTTAAAGCTTGTAATGTAAGACTTAGGTTAAGGTAGGAAAAAGGAATTGTAGGCTTAATAACCCTAAGCTTACATTCTTGAAATTTCTTAGACTTTGAATTGAACATATGAGAACTTTTGTAACTTTTGAATTTTGAAGCATCACTTTTTATATATTTTTTTTGCTAAGCCATTTTTGGCTTTATTAAGGCTTTGCCTTGTTTTTTTTTAGTTAATTTTTTTTTTTTTATTTCTTGTGCCTCCCTTCCTCTCACATACATAAATGTGTCTAACAATATGAGTAAGCACATTTGGGTTAGGCCATAACAAAAAGAATGGATAATAATTAAAGAAAAGGCCTTTGGCTTTATTATACGGTTAAGATAAACAAAGAAAAGGATAAACATAAAGGCTTAAAATCAAGGTACTAGGGATGCATCAAATAGTGAGCTTGAAAAGCGCAAACGGCCCAAAGAAATGCCTAAATCATCTCTTGAGTTAAATGATACTTAGGATTTCACCTCAAGGGTTGAGTAGGTAAATTCTAAGGTAATATTCATATCCCCAAACTTTTGTACAACTTAACATTTCATAAAACTTTCACAAGAATCATAGCATTTCATTGAAAGAAAATAAAATCACATGCATAAAAGTCATATATGAAGAAAAGCATACTTTAGAATTCATTCTAGGCTTCACCATACTTATAACTATCTTATATCATACTCAAGTCAATCTTTGAAAATCTATGCCAAATTAATTAGGTTTGCATAATAATTAAATCTAGCATGTCAATTCGATTTGAAAGCAAAAATGGGTCAAAGTTTTAAAAAGTCTTTTAAGTTCCAGAAAGCATTCTATTTTCCCACCACATTTACTTTAAATAATATGTCAACATAAATAAGTACAACGAAAAAGAAACATTCCCCAAATTTACTTTAAGGCTAAATCTTTTATATGATCTTTATAAGACATTATCCTTGCAGCACTTTCATCCCTACAAAACTTAAAACACAAAGTAATCAAAGCAAACCTATCTTGATAAAGACAAAAATAAAAAAAAAACATGAATGATTAAAGTAAAACATAGGTTGCCTATTAAGCAATGCTAGTTTTGGTCAAGCTTAAACATCCCTAAATCTATTATTCAATCAAGTACATAACTTTCTCAACTTATTTCATTGTTCCCCTTTGGTAAATCTTCAGTCGATGCCCATTGGCCTTAAAATGTTGCTCTTTTTCCTCATCCATAATTTTTGCAACTCCATAAGGCAAAACTTGAGTCACAATGAAGGGTCCATTCCACCTTGATTTTAGTTTAATAGCAAACAATTTTAATTGTGAATTAAAAAGCAACACTTTTTGACTAGGCTCAAAGTTCCTTTGTACGATCTTTTTATCATGCCATTTTTTCACTTTTTCTTTGTATAACTTGGCATTTTGGTAAGATCATAATCTAAATTCATCCAACTCATTTAATTGTAGTTGCATTCTTTCACTAGTAATTTCTAATAAAGGTTAAGGTTCTTTATTGGCCATTATGCTTTATGCTCTAATTCCACAGATATATGATAAACCTTATCATAAACTAATTGGTATGAAAACATTACTAAAGGGGTTTTGAATGCTATTCTTATGCCAGTAAAGAATCATCTAATTTATCAACCTAGTCTTTTTTGAAGGGATTCACAATCTTTTCAAGGATCCTCTTTATCTTTCTATTAGAAATTTTAGTGTACCCACTAGTCTGAGGGTGGTATGCAATAGATATCTTATGGGTCATTCCATATTTAGCTAACAATTTTTCAAAAATCTTATTACAAAAATGGGTACTTTCATCACTTATAATGGCCCTAGGTGTACCAAACCTTGAGAAAATATTTTTCTTTAAAAATCTAAGTACCACCTTAGCATCATTGAGGCTATTGTTTTAACCCATTTGAAACACAATCTACTTCTAGCAAAATATAGAGATTCCTATAAAATCTCATAAAATCTATTTCCTAAACATTGAAGATCTCAACCTCTATAATACTGTTAAATAGCATTTCATGTCTCTTGGTTAGATTTTAAACCCTTTGACATTTATCGCACTGAGTAACAAATCTATATGCGTCTTTAAATAAGGTAGGCTAATAGAAACCACATTCTAATACCTTTGTTGTCGTTCTTTCCCCTTTATAGTGTCTTCGATACTCTAATGCATTGCTTGTCGCAAGATACTCTCCATTTCTTCTTGAAGGACACATCTTTTTAGTACCTAGTCTTTATCTTACTTGAACAAAGAAGGGTCATCCCCCACATAGTATTTAACTTCATGCAAAAAAAATTTTTCTTTTGTTGATAATTGAAAATAGGTGGAAGGATATTACCCACAAGGTAGTTAACCAGGTCAACTTACATGGTGGTTCTTAGATTGGCAAAAATTGGTCATCTGGGAATGGTTCCTGAATAACCTTTTCATCAATTGCTTCATTTTATCCTTGACAAGTGATCTGCTATATAGTTTTGACATCCCTTCTTTTTCATAATTTTCAGATCGAATTCCTGTAAAAATAGGACCTATTTGATCAATTATGGTTTTACATCTTTTTTTTTTATGATCAAATACTTAATAATAGTATGATTTGTGTACATGATCACTTTTGTTCCCATTAAGTAAGATACAACTTTTTCATGGGTAAAGACTATAGCAAGTGATTCCTTCTCTATTGTGGCATAATTGAGCTGGGCATTGTTGAGGGTTTTACTTGTATAGTAGATAGAAAGAAAGATCTTTTCATTGCATTGTCCTAAGACAATTCCCACTACAAAATCACTTGCATTACACATTAGTTCAAAGAGTTGCTTCCAATCGAGCCATGAGAGAATGGATGCCATGATCAACTTGTCTTTTAAAGTTTGCAACACCTTTGCACAATCTTGGTTGATCTCAAACTTGGCATCTTTTTTTAATGGTTTGTATAATAGCTTAAAGATTTTGGAAAAACCATAGATGAATCTCCTATAAAAGCCAACATGCCTTAAAAAACTCCTAATCTCTTTAACTAAAGTTGGCAGGGGTAATCTTTTAGTGACATCTATTTTTGTTCAATCAACCTTGATCCCTTTTACAAATACTTTGTGTCTAAGTATAATTCCTTTTTGCACCATAAAATGGCACTTTTCCCAGTTCAACATTAAATTGGTCTCCTCACACCTTTGAAATACCTTAAATAAATTGGCAAAGCATAAGTCAAAATTATCACCAAAGACTAAGAAGTTATCTATAAATACATTTGAATATCTTTCACCATGTCTAAGAAAATCATCATCATACAACATTGAAATGTTGTAGGGGTGTTACAAAGGCCAAAATACATTATTCTAAAAGCAAATGTGCCATAAGGACAAGTAAATGTGATTTTTTTCTTAGTCTAGTAGGGCGATGGCTATTTGATTATAGCCAGAATATCCATCAAATAGATAGTAATACACATGTCTGGCCAACCTATCAAGCATTTGATCCACAAATGGTAATGAGAAATGATCCATGTGAGTTGCCTTATTCAATTTCTTGTAATCTATGCTAACCCTCTATCAAGTAATTGTTCAAGTCGAAATCAACTCATTATTCTTGTTAGTGACCACTATCATACCTCTTATTTTTGGTACAGACTAAATTGGGCTTACCCATGAACTGTCCAAAATAGGATAAATGATTCTCGCATCTAATCATTTTATAACTTTTTTTAACTACTTCCTTCATAACAGGATTCATAAACCTTTACTATTCAATTTTTACCGTGTGGTCTTCTTCTAATAAAAGATCTTATGCATACATATGGTGGGACTAATACCATTGATGTTTGTTATTGACCAAGCAAATGCATTTTATGTTTTTCTTGACACTACTAGCCATTTATCTTTTTGCTCATTGCTTAAGACTAGAAAGATGACAATTGGGATAGTAGATGCTCCACCAAGGAATGCATACCTAATGTGGATGACAAAAGATTCAACTCCAAAACTTAAGGTTTCTTAATAGATGGTTTGAGACTTAGATTAACCATTTTTACTTTACAGTCCGATTCTAAGCACTATGTTATAAATCTAGCTTCCTCATAATTTGCTTGAACATTCACATCTTTAGATGTTTTCATGTTGAAAATTTCTTTTTGGTCATACACTTTCATTGTCACTTTCCAATTTTGCAAGTTGATTATGGCCTTTCTAGTCCTTAAAAAGGCTCTCCTTAATATAACTGGTACTATCACACTTTTGTCAACATCTAAAACTACAAAATAAGCTAGGAACATTAGCTTTCTCACTCATACCATTAAATTTTTAACTACACCTTTGGGATGTCTAATAGACCTATCAGCCAATTGGATGGTCGTCATGGTTTGTTCAAGATTTCCTTCACCAAGTTTCCTGAAGATAGATAAAGGCATTACATTAATACTTGCACCAATATCACATAATTCTTTATCAAAATATTGATTACCAATAGTGTAAGGAATAATACTATTCCCTGGATCTTTAAGCTTTTGTGGTATTACTTTTTGTATGATTATGTTGCATCCTTGAGTCACTACTACAATTTCATAATCCTCCCAATGTCACTTCTTGGACAAAATCCCCTTAAAAAACTTAGCATACTTAGGCATACATTCTATGGCTTTAGCAAAGGTAATGGTGACTTGTAATTTTTGGAGAGCATAACAAATCTTACAAATCGCCTTTCCTCTTTTAGCCATTAAAATTTTTGTGGAAATGGGATTTTTGGGTTAATCAATTTTGGGGAAGCTTTTTCTAAAGGCTGCTTATTTCTTTTTTCACTTATCACTTTTTCAACTGGTTCCTTAAAGGTCACTTTTTTAGAAATTGGTTAATTAACTAAAGTTTTACCACTCCTCAAAGTTATTGCCACTAACTTTTTTTATTGATTTAGAAAGTTTATGGCTATCTAAGAAATTTGTAATTCTAGACTCCTAATGGATTTAGCTTGATCTAGTATTATGGCTTTTTAGGAAACTATTTTGTCAATGATAGGTGATTCTTCATGGTATAGATACCAAATTTTATCCGAAACATTTTTAACATGACTGACCCGAGCTCATTTGTGAATATGGGTCGAAACCATTAATATAGGACCATTACGTAAACCATTTAGGAGGATCATTTACAACCCATAAAAGCCCATAAATTAGCCCATTTGGACCCAAAGTCAACTCAAGTCAAATCTAGTCAAACTTGGTCAATAAAGTTAAAATAAGTTAAATAAAGTCAAAATTACAGAAAACTTGATCAAAACGGATAGAACCCGAGTCAATTCTAAAAATTCACAATCTAATTGAAAACAATGTGATTCAAAAGTTAAAATTGGTGATTTTTAAAGCACTAAAATTTTTATTGCACTTAAGGAATTACAAAATTAATAAAAAACCCTTTAGAGGTATTTTCGTAATTTGACCTTCCAGAGCTCGAATTTTCAAAAATCTTTTTTATCTTAATTTATAATATTCCATAATTTTTGGTGTATATGAAATCACAACAGTACCTCAAGAGGTATGAAATTATCAAAATACCCCTAAACTTTGGCCTACATTATATACCTAGAAAAGTCCATTCTGATCAAATGTAGACACTTGAATTAAAGAGCTATGTCTTTAAAATTTTGTATATACCTGCTATTTGGCAAGATTTTACTAAGTTCTTCATTGTTAAAAAATATAGCTCTAAGGTGGAAACCCAAAAAAGATATTTTAGAGCTAGAGCCACTCTTGAAACCCCAAAAGAATTTTAGGGTTCCAAGGTTCTATCCAGAATAAAAAGTCACAATGCATAACCTTTTGAAGGATTAGTACCTATTACAAACTTTGCATTTCACCAAAGCGTGAAAATAAAAAATTGGCCTTTTTTTTTCCCAAATCTTTTTTGAAAAATAATGATTAGTTTTGACATACATTGAAGAATAATGTTTTTAATAAAAGAAAAGTGTTTTAGAAAAATTATCTCTTTTGTGAGCCTAAGAGAAATTTTTGCAACTTTCATCGAGCCTTTCTTGAAATATGTCCACCAGTGAAAAATTGAATCGACAATCACCCAATCCACAAGCATTCCAAATAGTAATCATTGATATTCATTAAAATATTCCCATTAGTGAAAAAATTGAATTGTCAATCACACCATCCACAAGCCTTCCAAATAGTGGTCATCAATTTGCAAAAGATTTGAAAATTATGTATTTTAAACTTTTCTCATTGATTATGGAAACACTTTATGTGGGACAATTTTGTGATTACTTTAAAAAAGTTAGGAGATTAGTTGAGCATTTTGTAAAAGATATTGAGATCATTTTTGGTAAAAAGTAAACATTAAAAATTTTATCGAAGATATTTCAAAAAAGAAAAAGGAAAAAAAATCGCATTTGCATCAATTACATTTACATTATAAGGAAGACATTTGATTTGCATGTTGCAAAAACAAAATAAGTCTTCATATTTGCATCATTTGAACTTACATGTAAATCATAAAAAAAATTTGATTTGCATGTTGCTAAAATAAAAAAAAAAGTTTTCGCATTTACATCACTTGTGTTCACATTTGCATTGCATTTACTTACTGCAAAAAAAAAAAAAAAGATATTTACATTTGCATCATTGCATCTACATCATAAGAAATGTTTGTAAGGGCATCAACATAAAATGGGGATATTTGCATTTGCATCACTTGTATTTGCGCTTATATGTGTATCATGAGAAAGGTATTCACATTCACATCCACATCATAAAAAAGACATTCGTAATTGCATCACTTGCAAAAAACATTAGCATTTACATCATCTGCATTATAACTAAAACATTCACACTTGCATCATAAGAAAGGCATTTACATTTGCATCATTACATCCTCATCATAAGAAGTGTTTGTGGGGGCATCTACATGAAAAGAACATTGACACTTGTATTAAGACAACTTTTAAGGTTTGAAAGAGTCAAGCTAATCTTGGACTTAAAATTGATATGATTGAGAAACACATGGTATAAACTATTGATTACATTTTTACCATTCAAAGCTTATTTAGTAATCACATGTGTTGCATACATTTCTTTTGATATATGATGTTATAGGTTTTCATGTAAGGATATTAAATGATATGAGTGTGTTTTTCCTTAGGTTTTTCTTCCATCGAGAATAAACTTTATTCTTTATCTCTCTGATTGTTAGTGTTATCTCGATTCTCTTTATTTCTTGATCATTGGAAAGAGGCCTTTGCATCTTTATCTTCTTAATCATTGGTGTTGTCCCAATTATCTTTACTTATTGTCTGTTGGTGTTATCTCGATTATTTTTATCTTTTTGACCATTAGAGTTGTCTCGACCATATTTGTCTTCTCGACCATTAGTATTGTCTTGATCATTTTTATCTTTTCGATCATTAGTGTTATTTTAGTGATCTTATCTTTCTGATCGTTGGTGTTGTTCTAGTCATCTTTATCTTTTTGATCAATAGTATTGTCTCGATCATATTTATTTCTTAACTGTTAGTGTTGTCCTAGTCATCTTTATTTTTTAAATTATTAGTATTATTTTGGTCATCTTTTTTTTCAATTCATTAGTGTTGTCTCAATCATTTTTATCTTTTCAATTGTTAGTGTTTTCTTGGTCATATTCATATTTTCAACCATTGGTGTTATTTCGATCATCTTTATTTTTTTGACCGTTGGTGTTGTCTTAGTCATATTTGTTTTTTTAACAGTTGGTGTTGTCCCAGTCATATTCATTTTTTTTACTGTTCGTGTTGACACGGTCATTTTTATTTTTTAATTTGTGGTATTGTCCCGTCATATTTATTTTCTTGACTGTTGGTGTTATCCCAATCATATTTATTTTTTTGACTTACGGTATTGTCCTGGTAATATTCATTTTTTTTTATCATTTGGTGTTATTTTAGTCATCCTTATTTTTTTGTCTAACTTGCAATATTATCTTGGTCATCCTTATTTTTTTGACCTACAATGTTATCTCGGTCATCTTTATTTTTTAACTAGCGGTATTATCTTGGTCATATTTGTTTTCCCAACTGTTGGTGTTGTCCTGGTCATTTTTATTTTTTTGACCTATAGTGTTGTGCTGATCATCTTTATTTTGTGACTTGTGGTGTTGTCCCAATTGTATTTCTTTTTTCAACGTTGGTGTTGTCTCAATCATATTTGTTTTTCTGACCGTTAGTGTTGTCCGAGTCATTTTTATTTTTTAACCTGCGGTGTTGTCATAGTCATTTTTTTAACTTGCAGTGTTGTGGTGGTCATCCTTATTTTTTGACCTGCGACTTGTCTCGGTCTTATTTGTTTTTTCGACTATTTGGTGTTATCTTGGTCATCATTATTTTTTCGACTTACGGTGTTAATCTGGTCATCCTTATTTTTTTGACTTGTGGTATTGTCCCAATCATATTTGTTTTTTCAACCTGTAATGTTGTCCCAATCATCTTTATTTTTCTAACTTATAGTGATATCCCACTTGTTCTTTATTTTCCAAAACAAAAAAATAAACAAACAAACAAAAGAAAAAGAAAAACAAAACAAACAACAAAGTAACAAACAAAAAAAATAAAACAACAAAATAAAATAAAAACAAAACAAAACAAAACAAAACAAAACAAAATAAAATAAAAACAAAACAAAACAAAACAAAACAAAACAAAACAAAACAAAATAAAAACAAACAAAAACAAAGACAAAACAAAAATAAAAATAAAAAAAGCAAAAGGTAAAAAAAATGATAAAGGGAATAAGGGTTCTCTCTCTCACTCAGAAGCATCATCTGGATAAAATTGTAGTCTATGTCTTTATATTATTTCTAATTCTTAGAAATATGCAAAGAGGGGCAACTATACTCACCGAATTTTATCCAAAATATTTTTAATATGATTGACCCGAACTCATTACGAACATGGGTCGACACTATTAATATAGGACCATTACGTAAACCATTTAGGAGAAACATTCACAACTTATAAAGAGCCCACAAATTAGCCCATTTGGACCTAAAGTCAACTAAAGTCAAATTTAGTCAAACTTTGTCAATAAAATTAAAAATTAATTAAACAAAGTCAAAATTACACAAAACTTAGTCAAAATGGATAGAACCTAGGTCAATTCTTAAAATTCACAACCTAATTGGAATCAATATGGTTTAAAAGTTAAAACTGCTAATTTTTAAAGCATTAAAATTTTTATTACACTTAGGAAATTACAAAATTACTAAAATACCCTTTTGAGGGCATTTTTGTAATTTAGCCTTCTTGACCTTCGATTTTCATAAAAATTTTCAGATCTTAATTTTATAATATTTCATGATCTTTGGTGTATTTGAAATCATAGCAATACCTCGAGAGGTGAAATTACCAAAATACCCCTTAAAGGTTTTTTCGTAATTTGACCTTTCTAAGCTCAGATTTTCACAAAAATTTTCAAATCTCAATTTTATAATATTTTATGATTTTTAGTGCTTTAAAATCTCAAAAATGAGCATGGAAACATTGATTTATAAGAAAATAAGCTAAATACCGAAAACTTTATACTAAGGGTAAAATGGTCTTTTCATTTGGTTTAGGGGGTATAAAAATCCAACCTTTGCGGTGAATAATGTGGACCATTAGATCTATTGTTGAATCTTGATCCAATAACTAAAGATTGCTCCTTGAAAAAAAAAAAAGAGAAACTTTAGCCCTTTGATGAGATTTGATCTAATGGCTGTAATTCAATCTTGGATTGATATTTTGTCTTCATCTTCTCCAAGAAAGGGATGTTTTCTACAATTTTGAAAAAGGGAGGGCAACTCGTGAAAAGAGGAAAGGAAGAAAAAAAGAAAGAAAGTTGTGAAAAGCTTGGAGTGTGTAGAAATTTTCTCCTTTTTTTTTTTTTCTTTTTTCCATTCCATAACATTCATCACATCCTCCATATAATTTACATTTTTTTTTAAAAAAAAAGTGATAATTCTTCATTGATTTTTTCTACTAAGCTTGGATCAACTTACATCCAACTAGTTAATGGTTTGGATTGAAACAAAAAAAAAAACCAAGTAACAAAGAATTTCCAATCCACCATTTTGGCTTTTAGAGGTTTAGCCAAACAACCTTACCATGTCTGAACCTCTTTTGGTCCTCTATTGATGTTTTCTTTGCTTTGGAAAGTTATTTGTGATGATTAAATGAAAATTTTATTTGTTGTTTACATAAATTTTAGCTAGAATGTGATATAAGGATTTTTTTTTAGCTTTAAATGTTGACTCCATGTTTTCTTATCTTCTTAGTTCATCATATGCTTGTTGAAACTCCTCATCTATTGTGGATGCCTTCATATGATGGAAATTATAATGTTCAATGCATATTCAAGTGAAATGAAATGTTGATTGCTTAGGAAAATGCAATAGAGTATTCAACCAAGGTAGTTTCCTTGCTTGGCACAAACTTACTCATCCATTTGTGGCCAATGTTGCTTGATCTTATGTATTTGATTTTTCTGTTTGTTATGTTTACTAAATTTTTAATGTGTTGGATTAATTTCTTAATGGAAAAATGATAGTTGAATGAGTTGTTTGGTTGATTTTATGTTTGTTTGGTTAGATTTTTAAAGAACTAAATGGTGGAACATTCAAACCAATTTCAAAAGTTTGTTATGTTGATCCATTATTTCTCCTGAATTTTCATGCGAAACTTGTTTGTAATTTAGTTTTGTAAATGCATGGCATGTAATTAGTTTGTTTTTTTGGTCATGCTTTTATCATGCATTCAATAATGGTATTTATGTAATTTGTTCTTATAGCATGCATAATTTCATAAAACCCCAAATTTGTTTTACATTTTTAAGGATTTACATGAAAACTTTTTTATAAAATAATTTATTCCCAAATGCCGCTAGATGTTGAGGTATTTAGAAAATTTTATTTCATTCAGAATTTTTATAAATTTCTATAACTCAAAATAAATTTGTTTTATTAAAACCAAGATTATAATAATAAAAAATAATAAAAAAATAATAGGATGGGATTTTAAATATAAAAATTTGTATCCAAACTGTGCCTAAATGTTGAAGAGTCCATGTGGTCTCTTTATATTTGAAAACCCAATTATTAAATTCGTATTTGATCATCATTTGCATATGTTTCATTTTTAGATTAATGTCCTCATTTATAATCCATATATATATGTTTGCTCTAGTTATGGATAATTAATATTAACAATATTATTTTTTTCTTAATACATAAAAAGGTTTTTTAAAATGTTTTAGTTTTGAACAAATAAAATTAAAATAGCATTTTGTGAAATATAATTGTTGGTACTTTGCATAAATGTTGGAGAGTCATCGATGATTATCATTTACAAAAAGTGTTATTTTATTATTTTGGAAGGAATATTATGATAAATTTTAAATAGAAAGACTATCTTCGAATTCTGCTTTTATGTTGGAGACTTTGAAGGTATTTCTTTAATTTGAAGATTTTTATAATATTCCTAAATAAAGGATTTTTTTAAAAGTAATTTTATTTCTTATAAAAAAAGGGAATATAATTAAATATCATATAAAAAGCCATTTTTATGTATAATTACAAATAGCATATAATTAATTGGTACTAATTTTATGGGCATTGTGGGGGTGCTAATCCTTCCCCACACTAACTAACTCCCGAACCCAATTTGTTTTCGTAGACCAAAATTATCTTTTTAATAAACTCATTGATTTTATTAAAAAGATAAAAATTCTTGGGTGGCTAATCACACCTTAAAAAAATTGGTGGCGATTCTTTATGTTTTTCACGATTTTAAATTTTTACGTCTAGCGATTGAGTCTCTGGACTGATATGTTATGACACATGGATTGGCTAATGTTGAACAAATTAGGCTATCTCAAATTGGCCTTATCATTTGAGTGGGGTCCATCACAAGCTTCACATGAGAAAAAAGGGTTTTGGATTGCATGAATAGGGTTTGTTTGAGATGAAGCTCTTGAAGCTTCTATTGTTTTGGTTAAGGCTACTAATTGAGAGTTAATGGAAGAAATAACATCTATCTCATAAAGAACAATAGATTTCTTATGTCTTTCCATTTCCTATTGGTAGTTGTTGGTGGCCATCCTCTCAATCAACTCAAGGGCCTTTTTAGTAGTTTTGCTCATAATGGCTCCTCTAGCAATTGAATCCAAAGTGGTTCTCATGGATGGAGTAAGACCATTATAGAATATTTATATCTAAACCATTGGGGAAGTCCATGGTGTGGACATTTTCTCAATAGTTCCTTAAATCTCTCCCAAGCATCATATAGATTTTCTCCTTCCACTTGCATGAATATAGTAATTTCATTCCTCAATTTGGCAATTTTGGTTGGTGGAAAGAACTTTGCTAAGAAATTTTAAACTAATCTTCCCAAAATGTAATAGAGGCAAATGGTAGTGAAGATACCCAACTCTTCACCTTGTCCCTAAGAGAAAAATGAAAAAGTCTTAATCATATTGCATCATCTGAAACACCTTTGTATTTGAAAGTATCACACAATGCTAAGAAATTAGATAGATGAAGGTTAGGGTTATCACTTGGTAGCCCTCCAAACTATACAAAAGTTTGAACCATCTGAATTTTTGAAGGCTTGATCTTGAATTGGTTTACTTGAATGGCTAGCCTTTAAATGGATTGTTGGAAACCATTAGGGGCTGAATAATCCCTCAAGGTTCTTTGTCGCTCATTATTTGCATTCACCATTGGTGTAGGTGCAAGTGGTGCTAATTGATTTTTTCTTTGCCGTTTGAAAACCCTTTCAATCTTTTAATCATCTAAAGCTAAGTCAACCCTTTTGGATCTGCACATACAAACAAGAAAATATCAAAAGAGATAAAAGCAAATGAAAATAAATGCTTAGATTATAAAAGAGTAAAGAATACTTATTGATATTGAATCGAAACACTTACAGAGTCCCTGGTAATGGTGCCAAAAACTTGATTGCCTATTTTTATAATATCTACAAATACATAGATAAAATCAAGTAATAAAGTGATAAGTATTACCACAAGGAGTAAAGAATTGATTGTTAGATGGATTCAAGAACCAAAAGAGATAATTAGGCTCTTATATCTAAATGAATGAATACTTAAGATGATTTTCAAAATAAAGAAAAAGAAAGATTGAAAGCAATATAAGCATAGACCTTTACTGGACCAATTGTCACTTGGTAAGCAATAGATTATGGCCAACACTAGATCTAAAGAAAATAAAGATAAAAAACTTAGAAAGTAATAAGAACTTGATATTGCCAAAAATAGGGTTGATTAAAAGGAAGAATGGAAACAAGAATTGTATCATGAAAACCAAAAGTTGTTTATAAATGAGTACTAGCCAAAACTTGAAAGTAATAAAGCAATGTTGCAAAATGGAAAGTAAAGAAGAAATGAAGCTTTTGAGAAAAGAATACTTGTATTGAAGAATTTAGAAAACAATATTATATTGGTAAATTTGTCACCAAAGCCAATAACAAGAATTAAGAAAAACTGAAGACTAAAAAACTGAAGAAAGAAGAGAAGAGAGAAAATGGGATACTTTACAAGTGAAGAGACTAGCTTATTTATAGGCATAGGTTCGACCAAAGGGAGGATAAGGGTTATAAGAGTTTAAATCTTATTCAAATGCTAAGAGATAGAGCTCATCTTTATCTTCAAATGAGGTATGGTCGAATGGGACTTTTACTTTTTTAGTGTTTTGGTTGAACATGCTTTCTTGGCCATTTAATTTTTCTTGGAGTCCATTATGCTTCAATCTCCTAGGTAGGTTTAGCTAAGGTAGGATTGCAAGACAATATAGTTGAGTTTGATCCAAACTCTTGCAATTCAAATAGCTAACATCCTTCTCCATGTATAACTCTTCAAAAGGTAAGTAAAAGAGTTCTCCTTAAGCACAAACACTTTTAGCCAAACCTATCTAGTATCAATGTGAGCTTAAACTTCTTCATTTGAGCTTCATCTCCTTTAGTCAAATGTGATGAGGAAATGAGAGTCCTTATGTGCTTGAAATTGCATGAAATCCTCTTTGAATCTTGATCTGGCCGAATGGATATGTCCTAATGCAACCAAAATACTCCAAATGTACATGTTATGACTTAGCTAAATGACGAAAGACTCTTTTGATCATGCAAACTTTTCCTTTTAGCCGAATGGATCAAGTGTTTAAAGGGCAATAGGGTTTGGCTACATCTTTGACTTCATGGCTTGCATGGAAATCATATTCCAAGGTTTTTAAACCCTAATGAATCAAGAAAGCATCATTAAGGGACCAAAAATTGACCAAAATTTAAAATTTTGTACATATTTTAGCATGTAAAATCACTATATAATTAGGTGTTATCAAATAAAAAACCCAAGTCCTTTATTTTAAATATTATCCCTTCTTTTGTTTTTACTTAACCCACATTACTTACATGTTGTTGGACATTATTATTTATTTAGAAGGAAATAAGGCATAAGGAATGAAAAAAAATCAACAAAAGAAAAGCAAGGCAAAGCCTTAGCAAAGCCAAAAATGGCATAGTGAAAAAAAAAAAGGTTAAAATAAAGTGATGCCTCAAAGTCTTGAAAAAGTTTCAAGAGTTCTCAAAATTTAAAAATCATGAGTCTAAAAAAAATTCAAAGAAGTAAGCTAAGGGTTATTGAGCCTTAAAATTTTTTTTCCTACCTTAACCCAACCCTTGCATTACAAGCTTAAAAGACCTTTTCATCTTGAGCCAAGTATGTAAGTCGAACATTAGTAGAAAAAGAAAAGGAAAGTAAACCTATGAAGTTTGTTCTATCTTTAAGTTGAAATATGATGAAATGTTTTACATTCTTTTTGCTCGAGTTGTGTGTATGAATTGAAGATGGAATGAATTCATATATATAGAAATTATAAGATATTAAAAGCTTGCTTTTTTAAGAAATTTCTTATAAATCTATGTTTATAATTAATTTTGTATTATGCAATAGTATATGAATGAAAGTTTCTGAATTTTGACTTTGTAAGTATATATAATGATATTTACTTTTATTGATTTAAGAATTTAGCTTGAGAACAAGCAAAGACTTAAGTGTGGGGGTGTGATAGCACCTAAAATTATAGTGATTTTACATGTTAAAATAACTGCAAATTTTTTAAATTTGATAGATTTTGATGTTGTTAATGCTGTTTTTATGTTTTCTAGGGTTAAAGACTATGGAATGTGATTTTAATGCAATCCATGCATGCAAGCATACAAGATAGCATTTGGCCATACCATGAAGATAAGTAGCTGAACCTTATTTACACCAAGAAAGAGTTTTACAGGCACAAGGATTCTCATTTCTTATTCAGCTAAGTCAAAGTTCAAGAGGAGATAATGCACATTTGAAGAATTTTGCAAGCATAAGGACTCCAAAACCATTCGGCTAACCTAATTACAAGAGGAAATCAAGCTTACATGTGATAAAGGAAGAGTTTCAACCTAACAAGGGCACTATGACATTCAGCCAAAGGTGTTTGGATGCAAGAATGACATTTTTTATCAACCATTTGAAGAGTTATACTTTAAGAAAGACTTTTGCAAGTTACATCTCAAGAGTTTGGATTGAACTCAACAACCTAGTCTTGAATTCAAACCTTAACCGAACCTATAAAGAAGCATGAAGCATGATAGAAGTTACATTTGATCCAACATCCAAGATTGAATTGAAGAAACATATTCGGCTAAGACTCTTTAAGCATGAAGAGCCTTATTCGACCATACTTTTTTATAGATCAAGATAAGCTTAAATTTAAAAAGTTTGGATAGAATAAGGACTTTGTGAACCTAATCCCCTTTTAGCCGATCCTACCACTATAAATAGGATGCTATTTCTTATAATCACACATCCCACACACCATTTTTCTCTTTTCTTTTCTTTTTAGTTTCTATTTATTTTTCTTTAGTTCTTGTTATTAGCTTAGGTGATAGATTTGCCAATACAAGATTAATTATTTTCTAAATTCTTCAATTCAATTGTTCTTTAATTATTTTCAATACAATCTCTCTTCTATTTTCAAGATCAAGTTTTCTATAAGCTTTCTTCTTTTTTACAAGTTTCAGCCAATGTTTTTTTCTTAAGTACAATTTTTAGTTTTAATGCAACTTGGTTCTATTGTTTCTTTTCTTTTACAAGTTTTGGCCTTTATTACTTGTTCTCATCTTTCAAGATCTCAATCTTTATTTCTTTTAGATCTACAATCAACCATAATCTATTACTTGCCTAATGATAGTTTGTTAAGTAAGATCTAAGCTTATACAATCTCTATTTCAAGCTTTCTTTACTTCTTTCTAAAAATCAACCTAAGTTTTCTTAGTTTAGATATAAAAGTTTAGCTTATCACTTTTGGTACTTGAATCCACCCAACAATCAATTTTATAATCCTTGTAGGAGATGATACGTTAATACTTACCATTTTATTACTTAATTCAATCTGTGCATTTGTAGTTATTGTGAAAATAGGCAATTACCTAGCCATGGTAAGCCTAAACCTGAACTCTTAAATTGAAGTCCAATCTAGTTTATGTTATCCCTACAAAAAGAGATAGTACATCTCTTAGATCCAATTCCACTTATGTCATACAACAAAGGAGAATTCAATAAGGTAAATGCCCTTTTGAAGAGATGAAATGATTTTTAGATTTAGGGATGGTCAAGCTTGACTAAAACTAATGTTGCTTGGGAGGCAACCTAAGTTTTACTTTAATTATTTTTTTTATTAGGACAAGTATGCTTTGATTTGTTTTTTTTTTGTAGGGATGAAAGGAATACAAGAAGATACCTCATACAAAAGATGATTTAGCCTTCAAGCAAAATTTTAAGGGAGTATTTCTTTTTCCTAGATGCTTAATTGATTTGTTTTGAAGTATTATTTAAAGTAAGTGTGGGGGAAAAAGAATGCTTTCTAAACATGCTTTTTGAACTTAAATGATTTTTCAAAAATTCTCAAACCAAATTGGCATGCTAACTTCTTTATTATATAAGCTTAGTAAATTTAGCATGAACTTTTCAAGATTGACATGAGTATGATATAAAGCTAGTTATGAATGTGATAAGCACTGAAATGAATTCATAAGTACATTTTTCTTTGGATATGGTTTTTATGCATATGTCTTTATTTTTTTTTATATGAAATGCAATAATTCTTGTAAAGAGTTTTTAAGATGTTGAGTTGTATGTAGATTTGGAGTTAAGAATATTACTTTAGAATTCACCTACTTAACCCTCAATTCAAAATTCTAGACTATATTTAACTTAAGAAATTATCTAGGCATTTCCTTTGACTATTTAAGCCTTTTTAAAACTCACCTTAATGATGTATCCCTAGTACCTTTTATTTTGAGCCTCATATATATATTTATATATATATATATATCTTTTTATTTGTTTATTATAGTCACAATAATAAACCCAAGCCTTTTTTTTTATCCTTTTTTTTTTTGTTTTTACCTAACTTAGTCTGATTACATATTTTTGGACATTATTTATTTTGGAAGAAGATAGGCACAAGGGATGTAAAAAAAAATTGGTAAAAAAGAAAAGCAAGGCAAAAACCTAAATAAAGTTGAAAATGTCTATGTGAAAAAGTTAAATAAATAAATAAATATTGAGAATAAAGTAATGCTTCAAAGTAAAAAGGTTTTCAGGTGTTCAATCTTTAACCAATAATTTTAAAAAGTAAACTAAGGGTTATTGAGCCTGAATTTTCATTTTTCTACCTTAACCCAAGCCTTACTTTATAAGTCTAAATGACCTTTTGATTTTGAGTCAAGTATGTAAGTCTAACATTAATGTAAAAGAAATGAGAAAGTGAACATATGAAGTTTATTCTATTTTTAAGTTAAAATATGATGAAATGTTTTACATTCTTTTTGCTTGAGTTGTGTGTATGAATTATAGATGGAGTAAGTTCATATGTACGAAAATTATAAGATATTGAAAGCTTGCTTTTTTAAGGAATTTCTTGTGAATATATGTTTATGATTAACTTTGTATTATGTGAAGTATATGAATGAAAGTTTGTGAAATTTTGACTTTGTGAATACATATACATATAATGATATTTAATTTTGTTGATTTGAGAATTTTACTTGAGGACAAGCAAATACTTGAGTGTAAGGGTGCAATAGCACCTAAATTTATAGTGATTTACCATGTTAAAATAGGTGCAAAATTTTAAATTTTGGTCAAAGTTGGTACTATTAATGTTGTTTTCTTGATTTTTAGGGTTTAAGTCTTTGAAACATGGAATTCCTACAATTCATGTAAGCACACATGCAATATGGTATTCGGTCAAGCAATAAAGATGTTTAGCCAAACCTTTTTGGTCTTACAGTTCTTAATTCATTCATTCAAAAGATGAATTTTGCTTGCAAAAAGATTTTACATAGATTCGGCTAGGTCACTTCTAAGAGGAAATCAAGTACACATGTGACGTTTGAAGAATTTCAAGCACACAAAAACACTAAGAGACATTCAGCCAAAGGTGTTTATATTTAAGGACTCTTTGATCAACCATTTAAAAAGCTATGATTTAAGAAAGACTTTACAAGATAATTATCAAGATAATTAAAAGAAAAATCAAACTAGTCTTGAAATCCTAAGCCTTAGCCAAACTTTTCATGGAGCAATAATCAAGATTGAAACTAAGTATGATCCAATTGACATGATTGATAACTTTAGGATTTATAGATATTACCATATCATTTGAGAGTTAAAATTTTTAAATTTTTCATGATTTTTGCTCAATAATGAACTAAATTGGTGATTTTTAAGTTTGCATGAAGAAATAGAACACTTTGAACGTAAACACCAACTCCTATGCAAGCCATACAAAGGTGACAAAGTGAGGCCAAGCATGCAAAGACGCAAGCCAAAGTTGACACACAAGTCCAACCCATCAAGAAGCCAAATCAAAAGCACTTAAAGATGCAAAAGATATTTGGCCATTTGCTAGAATGAATGCAAGAGTGATTTAGGTGATCTCTTAATGAATTCCATGATTCATGCAAAATCAATGAGATATGGCATTTTAATGATGATTTGCTAAATCATACAAATCATGGATTTTAATAGTTGATGGAATGCTTTCTTAGACTGCAAATTACAAGCAACAATGGATTAAATGCAAAAAGTGAATTGTTGGATTTTTTTAAAATCCCATGATTTATACAAATCAAGGAAATTGGGTCTTGAATGCTAATTTGCTAATGGTTGACTGAAACCCTTTCTTGGGATTCAAATTTTGGGTGGTAAAGGTATTAAAGGTAATAGTGGAATTAAGATCAATCACATTCATGGATAATCCCTTAATCAGTGGAATTGCAATTGATTACCTGCCAAAGACAATAGTATCCAAATTCATCCCCTTTTGGTTGAAACTCACAATATAAATAGGCCATGCACTCTTCTTCTAAAAAAAAAGTTAAACCTTCTTTCCCCATCCAATCCTCCATCACCAAGTCCTTCTTTTAGTTTCTCTTAGTCTAGTTTTCTTTTTTTACCTATTACAAGTCATAATTTTTACATTAATTATGTGTACTTTTTTCCTTTAGCTAATTAGAATTGTTTGAGCTTTACAGTAAAAAGGTAAAAGAGCTTCAGGAAAAAGGTGCAATAAGGAGGTTTTAAGGCTTAAAAGAAGATGTTTTGAAACTTGAATTTTATTGAAATTTAATTAGCTTATTTGGCATTTATATGAAATCTCATTAGCTGAATTTAAACCTCAAAGATCATTACAAAGTCGTTCCTAAAATAAAGAGGCAAAGGAAATGTGAGCCAGCTGAACATATAAGAACTGCATAAGAGCACTTTGTTCATTCAAAAGTGAACATAAGGGAATGCCAATGGTTGCTTATTAACTTGGCATTTTTTTAGGCTTCTTATTGATTCAACTTAAGTGATTTGGAGCTTGGAGAACTCAAAGAAAAGAGGACTTGAAGATAATGGAAGAAGAAAAAGTGCAATTAGAAGACATTCTAGAATAATTTAAATGAGCTAGAAATGTCTTCCTATATGGCATCCTACATGGCACTTTGGACCAAGCTCATTGGTCATTCTAGATCTAAATTTGTCTATATATAGAGAAGAGATGTAGCAAAAAAAGAAGAGTTACATTTTCTTCATTTTAAATTTTCACTTGCAATTTTCATTTTCTTTTTTAGGCATTTTTCTCCACTTTCTCATTTTAAAGGCTATTTGGGAAGATTTTCCTTTATATTTTCTTATAATTTTACTTTCATGCAATTTATATTTCATGCAAATTTACAATTCTTTAATGTAATTTAACAAATTCCTTTACTTTCTTGCACATTTACTTGAATTTTCCTTCGTTCTCTTAATGTTGTTTGGCTATTGTTTTTACTATACTTACTTTGGCTTTC
The DNA here is from genome assembly GCF_047325235.1 of Durio zibethinus. Classification (NCBI taxonomy): domain Eukaryota; kingdom Viridiplantae; phylum Streptophyta; class Magnoliopsida; order Malvales; family Malvaceae; genus Durio; species Durio zibethinus. Next base: position 16,882,879 of record NC_143175.1, read on the forward strand.
ATGTTTGATCACTACATTTTAGTTGTGATTTTTCCTTGAAATTTTTAATGAAGATTCTGCATCCATAGAACTTTAAATGTGGAAAATTTTTCATTTAAATGCATTCTACAAAATGTTTTAAAACTCCTACAAGTTTCAGTTAGAAGCTAGCAGTAAAGAAAGTAGTGGTTAGTATAGTAACTTGAGGCAACTCTCCTCCTTGTTTGGTAGTGGTCCATTCTTTTCCTTTTATTTACTTGCTATTTCACTTGTTTAGATTGAGATTTATGATTCCTTACAATTTAATTCATGTTTTTACTTGTTGTTTGGCTAATTTCTTTATTACATGTTATGTTTTCTCTATTTTTACTGCTTGAAATATTTTGAGTTCATTGAGCTAATTCTGTTTTATTGTTTTCAGTTGATTTTTTTTACTTATTTTAAAATTCATTTGTTGATTTATATTTTTTTAGTTTAGTTTTAGTTTAATTTCTTATTTGAGCTCTAGATCTAGGATTTAAGTTGATGTTAATTCAAGTTCTATTTTTGGTTTGTGTTTTTGGTTTTCAATCTACATTTGGTTTTCATGTTGTTTCATGCATTTAATTTGATTGCAACTTAGATCTATGTTATTTTACTATCTTTTAATGAGTTTTACATCAAAAAATTGAAGGCCTTAGGTTCGACAATTCCAATTTCCAACCTTTTTCAATTCGGTTTCTCCACTAGGTTTAGTTATGCATTTTCTATTTTTGTCATATGATTGCCTATTGTACTTAGTTTGATTTTAATTCTCTTGCATATTAATTTGATGCTATGTTGATACATTCTTAGAGTAGTTTACTTGCATTTTTTTAGTTGTGCTTTTACTTGTTCATTTGCTTGTGCTTTTATCATGTTTACTTGCATTGTTCTATTTACTTTGTTACTTTCATGTTTTTACCTTGCTTTCTTTAGTGTAAATGTAATGTAGATTAAACATTCATTGTTTTGATTAGAATAAATATAGCTTGAGAATGTTGTCTCTTGGTACTTAGACCTAGGTAACCCTAATTTCAATCTCTAAAGGAACAATGCTTAACTCATCATTATATTACTTAATTAGCCTATGCACTTGTAATCTCAATCAAGTTTTTGGCACCATTACCAAGAATTGAACTCAGGTCACCCACGTGATAGGTGAGAATATTCACCTCTATACTACAATGACAAAATAGTTAGAAAAAGGAAAAAGGAAAGGACGAAAGAAAAAAAAGCAAGCTAAAAATAGCTTGTATTCCTAAAGAAAAAAAAAGATAGAAAAGAAAAAAATAGTGAAAGAAAAGAGAAAATAAAGTGGTGAAAAAGCAAAGAAAAGAAAGAAATATGAAAAATACAAAGTTTGAAGGTGATTTTTTTAAAAGGCTCTTAACTTCTTTTCCCTTGAAAGCTCATATTGAATGATCCTAAAAAATATAATGCATAGTTAGGGTACTTGATCCTAGATGCCTTTTATCATACTTTGACCCTAGTCTTATATTATAAGCTTATGATGATATTTGATTATATGTCTATCTACATTAGTAAAGAGAGATGAGAAAAGTAAACATATGAAACATGTCCACTATTTATTTATCCTTTGTTCAAAATTTCTTGTATCATATAATCATCATTAGATTTTATGCAAGGATATGAGAGAAATATTTCTTATAATAGGACTCTAATTAGGAAGAAGCTTATTCTAGGATGATTATTGTATTTTAGTCACTACTCTAGATTTTCCTTTAGTTATATTTGTTAGGCAATCATGAGGCATTCATGTTGAATGTCATTGGATATAGTGATTCTTGCTCATTCTTGTTTCTTAAGAAAATGTGGAAAAAAATACTTTTAATTGCTAAAATGTTCAAAGTATAGGTAATTTTTATGATTTTTGAGGAAAAAATGATGATTTAAAGAAGAATTGGAAGCATTTTGATGCAATTTTCCTTCAATGGTTGAATCTAGTGTGCAAAAAGTGATCAAGACCATTTGTTAGATTTTCTTAGCCTTTTTTTAGTTTCTTTCATTTTCATTTGAGCTTTATTGTTCCTTATTTGTGTCATGATTTTTATACATACTTTGTATATTTCCTTTTTAAGCTGATTAGAGTTGCTTTAACGTTGTAGTAAATTGTATGAAAGCTTAAGAAAAAAAAGCAAAAGGGTGCAGTTTTAAGGCCTAATTGGAGCTAATTTGGAGCTTGACTTTCATTGACTAATATTGGTTTAGTTGGCATTTAAATGACATTTCATTGGCTGGAATTTAATTTCAAAGATCACCACAACATGGTACCCAAATTGGAAAAGCAAAGGAGAGTGAGCTGGCTGAACTTCATGAAAATGCATAAAAGTACTTTGGTGGTTCAAGTGTGAACACAAGGGAAGGCCAATGGTTACTTGCTGACTTGGCATTCTATAGGCTTCTAATTGGTGCAATTTAAGTGACTTGAAGCTTGGTTAACTCAAAGAAAAGCACTTGAAGAGAAGTGAAGTGAAAAAGTGCAACTAAGATACCTTCTAGAAGATTTTAAATGAGCTAGAAATATCTTTCCACTTCTCATCCTAAATGGCATTTTGGAGGAAGCTCATTGGATTTTTATATCTAAGATTTTCCTATAAATAGGATTAGAAGAGGTAGTAATAAGGGAGTTAATTTTTTGCATTTAAAATTTTCACTTGTAATTTTTTTTCCCTCTCCAAGTAGTTTTTTCCCTTTTCCTTTTTGAAGGCTACTTGGGAGGATTTTCCTTTACATTTTCTTGCAAATTTACTTTCATGCACTTTAATTTTCATGCAAATTTACACCTCGTTAATGCAATTTAAGAAATTTCTTTACTTTCTTGCACATTTACTTGCATTTCCCTTTATTTTTTCAACATTGTTTGGCTACTATTTTTACTAAACTTGGTTTTGTTTTCATGCTTGATCACTTTGTTTTGGTTATGATTTTTCCTTGAAATTTTTACTAAAATTATATATTCATAGCATTTTAAATATGGAAAAATTTGCATTTAAATTCATTCTACAAAATTTTTTAAAATTCCTACAAGTTTTGGCCAAATGTTGGCAGCAGAGGAAGCAGTGATTAGTGACAGCAACTTGAGGTTGCTCTCCTCTTTGCTTCAAGTGGTCCATACTTTTCATTTTTTTTACTTGCTATTTTGCTTTTTTAGATTATGATTTATTTTTCCTTGCAATTTAACTCATGTTTTTATTTGTTGTTTGGTTAATTTCGTTGTTACATGTTGTATTTTCTTCATTTTTACTACTTGAAATGTTTTGAGTCCATTGAGTTGAATTTAAAGCTTATTTGTTGATTTAGCTTCTTAGAGTTCAGCTTCAATTCAATTTCCTACTTTAGCTTTGATCTAGGATTTAAGTTGATACAATTCAAATTTTACTAGGTTTAGTTGTGTATTTTTTGTTTTTGTCATATGATTGCGGGTTGTACTTAGTTTGATTTTAATTTTTTTTTATGTTAATTTGATGCTATATTGATACATTCTTAGAGTGGTTTACTTGCATATTCTTAGTTGTGCTTTTACTTGTTCATTTACTTTTGCATTCATCATGTTTACTTGCTTTGTTCTACTTACCTTGTTACATTCATGTTCTTACCTTGCTTTCTTTAGTGTAAATGTAATGTGGAATAAACATTCTTTGTTTTGATTGAACTAAATATAGCTTGAGAATGTTGTCCCTTGGTATTTAGTCCTAGGAAAACCTTAATTTTAATTTTTAACAGAATGATACTTAACTTATCATTATATTACTACAATGACCTGTGTACTTGTAGTCTCAATAACTTTTTGGCACTGTTGCAAAGGATTGAATGGCTATACCTTAAGTTTAATATCAAACCTTCAACATGTTCAACTGTAATTTAGTTCACCCTTTAGTATATATAGCTTTAGTGTAGATAGTATAGTGTAGATAACTTTAATAAACCTAGTTATTAAGGTTTTTTTTAGGTTTTATTTCACTTCTTATGTGGGAATTCAATCTAGATGACGTCAGACAACATAAGGACCATGTTAGACTTCCCTTTCTTATGATGATTCCCCAAAACAATGGTCCTATGAGGAAAGGAAAGCCAAAAAAGAGATGGCCCTTAAAGACTTATGATACGCACAATTAGACTCCCTCATTACTAAAGTAGAGGCCATTAAAGTTAGTCATGATCCTAAGCATATTCTTATCCATTAATTCCAAAGTCAACATGAAAATGATAATGTGAATGAAAGAGTCTATTATAGTGATAGGAGTCTTATGATCAATAAACCTATTTTTTTCAAAACACCAGCACTAATCAAGGTTGGGAGGGTTACCCTACTAATATGTGGGACACTAGTCTTGGACAATCCTTTATTTCACCACTTATGAACGTCCCAAGTTATCCCATAAAGTTTTCGTTTCCATAATACCATTTATCACCTTAATACTTTCTATGAATACCAGAGCACCCTCAAGTTCCATATTACGTTCCACCACAACAAATTTTTTTCCATCATAATACCATTCATTTTAACATTACTTTTCATCCACACAATATTCAAAATCTATATTTTTATAGGATTATCATAGATTTTCATGGTCTTTTATGATGAAATTTTGTTTATTTCTTGAGAAATTATGGAAAAAATAATCGTAATTGGTAAAATGTTCCTTTTGTAGGTATTTTTATGATTTTTGAGGAAAAAAGATGATTTAAAGAGGAATTGATAGCAAATTGGTGCATTTTTCCTTTATTGGCAAAACATAGTGTGCAAAAAATGCCATTTCTTACTTAAAGAATTTTCTAGCTTATTTTAGTTGTTTTCATGTGCATTTGAGCTTAATTAGACCAACTTCAAGTCTTGATTTTTATACTTACCTTGCATAATTTCTTACTTAAGCTAAGGAAAGTTGCTTGAGCTTTGTAGAGAAAATGCATAGAGGCTTAGGGAAAAAGGTGCAAAAAGTTATGGTTTCAAGACCTTTTGAAGGCTAATTTAGAGCTTGATTTTTGGTATTTAAATTGCCTAGTTGGCATTTAAAAGACATGTCATTGGCTGAAAATGTCTTTTATGGATCACCAAAATTGGTGCCTAAAGGAAAGAGCAAGAAGATATGTAAGTAGTCGAATATGAAAGAGCTTTATGGGAGTATTTTGGTAGTGCAAGTGTGATCATAGGTGGAGGCCAATGGTTGTTGCTAATTTGGCACTTCAAAGACTTCTTATTGGTTTAACTTAAGTGCACTTAAAGCTTGAAGAACTTAAAGAGAAGAAGACTTAAAAAGAAGAGAAGAAAAGAATGCACACAAGAGAGTTTCTAAAATTTTTTAAATAAGTTAAAAATATCCTCTCCAAATGGGATTGTAGGTGGCATTTTAGAGGGATCTCATTGGCTAATATAGATCTAGGATTTATCAATAAATAGAACTAAAAGTGGTAGTAATTGGAGAGTTTTGACACCGAAGTGACCCCACTAATAAACTCATGTACCAAAGCAAAGGAAAGCTTATCTTTGACTTTAATTTGTTGAGTCAATGAACTCTTCATGTTGGTTGAATTATGGAGATTGGTTTTACATTGGCTGGATTGAAGAAGGATAGAATATGGGTCAAAAATTGGCTATGTTCACATTAGCTGAGTTAAGGTTGAATTTAGAGATTGGATGATTGGTTTTAACTCCTTACAGTTAGAATGTAATCCTAATTTTAAAGGGAATTGACTTATTTCCCTAATTTAAGAGGTAGATTTCGGCAATGAAGCAATTAATTGAAGATTCTTTAAATTCAAGTACAATTCTTCATTCAAGGGCTCAAGTCAAGCTCCATAATTTTGGTAATCACATAATTCAAAAGTTAATAAGATTTTTCTTATACTTGGGGGGAAATTCCAAGTTTTCCTATTTATTTTTATCTTGATTATTTCTTAAGCAGTCTTGAAGAGTATTTTTATGTTTACAGTCTTTTAGTTTAAAACCAAACCTTTATTCTTCTTAGGGGGATTAATCGGAGTGGTGAGTCTCTTTTAAGTTCCGTATCCTTGATTAGAAATCCTAGGATGATATTTTCTATATCCTTTGGATCATAATCTAGGTGGTGGACTTCTATTCCATTTCCATTCAATAAATCAACTTTCCCATATTCATAATTTTAACGAGCCATATTTAGTGTGTTATCTTCTTCTTTCTCTACCTTAAACAACCTATGAAAAACTAAACCACTTTGTCAGCATCAAAAAATTAAAAATTTTAAATGTTTAATGGACTTGATATTGAGAGAGAAAGAGTATAAAGAGAGCTTGGGATTAATTGGGATAATTGGTCCATTAATAGAATAAAAAACAAAAGAAAAAAAAATGAAGCAAATTGGATAAATATCTAGTTCAATGACTTCTTTCTACGTTGACTAGCTTTCTTTCTCTCCACCAATCCTTTGTCTTCAGTATTTCTCTCTCTTCTTCTCATTTCCTTTTTAGAGTTAAAAAAAGACTTGATTATATGCCATTTATTTTTTTTTTTGTTTTTTCATCCTTTTCCATCTTAATCTCTCTCTTTGTGCACCTTTCACTCTTTCTGTCTTAGCCCTCGTTCTTTTTACTGTCTTTCTGTCGCTCTTTATTTTTTTCTTTTAATTTGTTTACTCTTTTCTCCTATTGTTTTATATGATCTTTTTTATTATTTATTCCCCTTGTTTCTCCGTTTCCTTTTCTTTTTCTCTCTTTACGATGTGCAAATAATTTTTTAATTAAAAATTTAATTAAATGATTCAACTAATTCCATAATAATCACAATGACTCAATTAATTTTAAAGTCAACATTTAATACTACAATACACGTGTCTTTGAATTATGTTTTAATTTCACAAATGGTCAAATACTATGCATTTAGGTGTTTGGGGACAGTTTTTATATAATGGTATTTATTAGTGTTATTATTATTATAAACTTTTTCCATTTAAAATGTTTTTTGAAAACGTATAGGGACAAATGCATTTGTTGCATGTGGCGTCAACGTAGAGATTGCCTAAGATGATCTGATCAGGAACAATAACGAGTAATGCACCAATATAGAGTTGTCACTCACGCTAACCAACACAAATAGTAAACAAAATCTCAGCTGAGATAATCGAAAAACACAATTGCTGACAATTTAAAGGAAAATGTGGCCCTATAGAGCTTAGTGGTGGAAAGTGATGTATCCTAGATGGTGCTCTATTTTTATTTTCAGTATTCATTTTATATATACTTCATTGTTGGACAGTTCCTGATTGATTATTATTCATCTATCTAGCAAAAAACTTTTGCTTGGTGTTATTTATCGAGGAATTGCAATTTGGATGTAAACGACTGGGTTATTTTTGTCTGGGGCGTACCTTTCTCTCAAGTACACCTTTTCTTGTTCTGTTTGAACAGAATCTCCTTTTCACCTTGAATACTAGAGTATGCATTCCTGAAAATTAGCATTCCATTTATTTAATTTAGTAGAATTAGTATGGGGAGGTTGTTTGATATGTAAAACTTGAAGCCCCGTCGAAGAGGTCCAAAGGCTTATTCCTTTTGTCCATCACATCCATTGTGCCAAATGTCTATCCTTTGCGCCAGGAGTCACAAAAGAGAATCCATCTTGTTTTTAGAAAAGATGGGGATCGAAGACGAACAGAGAGGTCTGCATTGTCCCAAGAAGCCAGGTAAAGAACTCCGGAAAAGTATCTCATTTTTCCTTATCTGACCCACTACCCCTATGGGGATATTAAAGTAGTGTTAGTTTGCACATGCTCTAGGTCCTCTAGACTTTCTGTCTTCAGTGTAAGCTTAAACTATAAATCATAAATAAAGGAAAAGGATGGTTATTATGCACAACTACCTTGGAGAGCAAAATATCAAATAAATATTTTATGCGGAGAGGGAATATAGATGATAAGTTAAACGAAATGAATCTTTAACTAATTTAGAGTTTAGTTTAATTAGTTTATATAATTATTTTTAATAGATAACATTAAATAAATTTAAATTTTAATATTTTAATATTTTAAAATTTTTTATTTTTTGGGTTATAATCTCTTTTATATAAAAGAAAATCTTAACATGCTTTTTAGTCGACTGAGCTGTGAGTTTGAGGATGTGTCTGAAACTGATCTTGGTTGTTTTCAAAATTTATGCCATGGAAGTAATATAGGGATTCAGGAGAAAACATTGTTACCTGCACTTCAGATAATTTATTTCGTTTCTATCCTTTGTGATTTAATTCTAAGGTATAATTGCAGCACTGTAATTTTTTGTCTGTTTGGATTTTGGGTATGCTTACTTTATGTTTGAGTGAACCTTCAAACGTCTCTTTGCTATTTGGATCCTAGTGGACAATTATTTCTAAATTATAGTAAAGCTTTCTATATTGAATCTATCTGCCATATTCCATAGCCTGCATTTCCTTTCAAATTTGCAACCTAGGTTAGAATCTAAGCCATTTGGCACCTAAATTTTTTTCTATCAAGCTTTAGCTGGCTTGCAATTTTTTTTTTTTTTGGGGTTGGGGGAGGGGGGGCGGGGGGCGGGGGACTTGTTTGATTCCCTTTTAGGGGCGTTTGATATGGGGAAAAGTAATTTTTTCTTTTGAAAATTTATTTTTTATAATTTAATTCCTTAATTTAATTTACGAAAATATGATTATTGGAGTTTTTAAAAATTTTTAGTAGTGTCAATGAATGAAAAATTAGGAAGAATAAAAACATTCTTTTCTTGAGGTTTTTTAAGATTTTGGAGGAAAAGTGAAATGTTTTTTTTTCTAATTGCTCCACTTAATTGTATTTTTTAATTATATAAATAATGTTATTTATTTTAAAATATAGTAATTTTTTATAAAATATTACGAAAATAAATTATTAATATATTTTAAACAAAGATTATGTTTTTAATATAATGTCATTGAAATTATTACACGAGTTATGATGAAAAACATAATTTTTGTTGAAAAGTTGAAAAAAATTATTTTTTATAATTCAATAAAAGCGATATTTTTAAAATAAAAGATGTAATTTTTGTTGACAAGATAATGTTTTTAAGATAAAAATGCAAATTTTATTGTAAATATAAAAAAATATTTTTTAAAATTCAACAAAAATGATATTTTTAAGATAAAAAAAAAAAAGCAATCTTTATTGAAAAATGATATTTTTAAGATAAAAATTAGTTTTTGTTGAAAACATGAGTTAAAATATATTTTTCAGATTTCAATAAAAACAATATTTTTAATATAGAAAATGTAGTTTTTATATAAAATATGTAAAAAAATATAGTTTTTAAAATTTAATAAAAATAACGTTTTTAAGATAAAAAATATAGTTTTGTTGAAAAGATGTTTTTAAGATAAAAATATATTTTTTGTTGGAAACATGAAAAATATGTTTTGAAAAGTATTTAATAAAAATGATGTTTTTAAGATAAAAATATAATTTTGGTTGAAAAGATAACTTTTTTAGGATAAAAAATACAATTTTTGTTGACAATATGAAAAAATACAATGCAAAATTTTTTATTTAATATTGTTATATATAAAATTTATAATATATTTATTTAATATTATTATAATATAAAATTTGTTTGAAGGGTTTTATCCTCGAAAACTCAAGAAAGGCTCCACATGTTTTATTTACGTAGGGATTATAAGGTTAGGATAGCAATTAGAATTGTAAGATTTATTTGTTAAAAGTATATAAAATTATTTTTCAAAATTATTTAGTTTCAATAAAGATAACATGTTATTTACGTGTTACATATTATTCATATATCAGTATTATGAATGTCACGTTTATTACATGTTATTAAGAACAATATAGTAAATGATTTTATTAGATATATAGTAAAAGATTTTATTAGGTAATTTTATATTCTTATGTACCAAACACAAAAATTTTACATTTTTTATATTAACAAAATTCATGAATTATTCATTTTTCTTCAATTTCATTTTTTTTTTCCTAAATCACTTTTCTTTCTAGAATCTAAAAATTTGTGAGTCAAAATCCTTTTAAGGTTTGTTTTTAATGCAATTATTAAATTTCCTTTCGAATGAGACTTAACATTTGTTGTAGGTATGATTTTCGACATTGAAAGAATCCAATAGCTTATCATTAATAGTAGAATAATAAAAGATTCATATTTGTAGTTGTTAATCATAGAATAAAAAAAAATCTACATGTGAGCCATTAAGCCTTTGCAAAATGATTTTTCATTTTTTTTTCTCTTTGGTGAAGAATAAGTATTTGATTGAGCAATAAGATTACAAGGGGTTGCCATGACTTATGAGGAGCAAAACTATTAGGCTAAAAAGGCTCCAATCTATCAAGCTAGTGGAAGAAAAATCAAACAATTGATTAAGCATAAGAAAGACAGTAATTTAACATGATTCTGTCAAATTGATCTACATCAATAGATGAGAAAAAATGTTCATTAGTTGTAAAGAATTATATCAAAATAAATCAATCAGCACTCAACAATCAATACTCATAAATCTTCTTAATCTTTTATTAATCTTATGGAATATTCTTAATCCAAACAAATAATACTCATGTACACCAACGTACCATACCTATATGGACTTTTTCAATATCTTATAGTCCATTCTAACATACATATCTATATTTATGTGGACCATCTTAATCTCTTCTAGTCCATTCATAAATATACAAACATACATACCTATAAGATGTAAATCTCGAGTAATCTTATGGGATGTTTATCCTATAAAATCCTACAACTCTCTTGCATATTTTTCTCATATTTAACTTTGTAGAGACTTCATTTATTTATAAGCATATAAACTTACTTATCAAGAGTCTCTTTCTTCTTAGAATTATTTTTCTATAAGTTTTTTTGTTTATCAAGTAACATCTAGCCAATCCCAAACAAATATATTTGGGATTTGAGTCACTATTTCTAACAATCTCCACCTTGACTCAAATTCTATCAAATCATTTGTTTTTATGCTAGACATGCTTGACTCTAGCGCAATAGAAGTCTCATAATAATTTTCTCTCGTGTGCTTTCAAACTTCATGCAAACCGATTTTTAATCTTTAAAACATGAACTTGAACATTTCCTTTGAATTGAGCTCTTTTGGGCTTGCTTCTTTTCATGTCTCAACCTTCAACTCCGGTACCACTATTAGACTAAAAAGCCTTCAATCAATCAAGCTAATGGAAGCAAATTCAAACAATTGATCAAGCACAAAAGAGATAGTAATTTAACGTGATTAAGTCCAATAGATCTATTTTCACGGATGAGAAAAAAATTCACTAGTTGTAGAGAATTACATCAAAACAAATCAATCAGTACTCAACAATCAATACTCATAGACTTTTTTAATCTCTTTTAGTTTTATAGAGTATTCACAATCCAAACAAATACATACCTATGTGCATTCGTACGTCATACAAACATAACACCCATAACATGTAAATTTTTAGTAGTTTTATAGGGTGTTTATCCCATAAAATCTTATAACTTTCTTACATTTTTTCTTATACCTAACTTTATAGAGACTTTACCTATTTATAAGCATGCAAATTTGTCAATCAAGGATCCATTTCATCTTAGAATTTTTTTTCTGCAAGTTTTTTCATTTATCAAGTAATATCTAGCCAATCTCAAAAAAAATTTTATAGGATTTGAGTCACTATTCCCAACAATCTCTTTATTGACTCAAATTTCATCAAATCATTTGTCTTTATGCTAGACATGTTTGGCTTCACCTACAATGAAAGTCTCATAATAATTTTTTTTTATGTATCTTCAAACTCCACGTAAATTGATTTTTAATATTCAAAACATGAACTCAAACTCTTTAATTGAATCGAGCTTCTTTGGGCTTGTTACTTTTAATGTCTCAACCTTTAACTCTGATACCACCGTTAGGCTAAAAAGCCTATAATCAATCAAGCTAGCCGAAAAAAAATTAAATAATCGATTAAGCACAAGAGAGACAGTAATTTAATATGATTCAACCTAACCAACCTACATCTACGGATGAAAAAAAAAGATCTATTAGTTATAGAGAATTACATCAAAACAAATCAATCAACATTCAATAATCAATATTCATAGACCATTTTAATCTCTTTTAGTTTTATGAAGTAGTCCCAATATAAACAAATACATACCCATTTGCATTCATGCACTATACAAATATACACACCCATAAGATGTCAATCTCTAGTAGTCTTATGAGTTGTTTATCCCATAAAATCTTATAACTCTTTTACATTTTTTCTCATACCTTATAGAGACTTCACCATTTATAAATATACAAACTTGCCTATCAGTAATCTCTTTACTCTTAGAATTTTTTTTTATAAGTTTTCTTGTCTATCAAGTAATATCTAACTAACTCCAAATAAAATCTCTTATGAGATTTAAGTCATTATTCTCAATAATCTCTACCTTGACTCAAATTTAATCAAATCATCTATCTTTATACTAGACATACTTTGCTCCACTTACAATGAAAGTTTCATAACAATCTTATTTTGTGTATCTTCAAACTTTACGCAAATTGATTCTCAATTGAACTCTTCCCTTGAATCAAGCTCTTTTGGATTTGTTTATTCTCATGTCTCAACTTTCAGCTTTGATACCACTTGTTAGGTAAAAAGCCCAATCTAATTAAGCAAGTAGAAGCATAATCAAATAATCAATCAATCACACAAGAGATAACAATTAATGTGGTTAAGCTCTACCGATCTACATCCATGAATGAGAAAAAAGATCCACTAGTGTAGAGAATTACAACAAAACAAATTAATCAGCACTCAACAATCAATACCTATAAATCTTTTAAATCTCCTCTAATCTTATAGACTATTCTCAATCTAAACAAACACATACCCATGTGTACCATGCATCATACTTATGTGGACTCTTTCAATCTCTTATAGTCCACTCGAACATACACATCAATATCTATGTGAACCATCTCGATCTTTTCTAATCTGCTCACAAACATATAAATATACACACCCATAAGACTTAAATCTGTAGTAGTCTTATGAGATGTCAATCCTATAAAACCTTATAACTCTCTTATATCTTTTTTTTATACCTAACTTTATAAAGACTTTACATATTTATAAGCATACAGACTTACCTATCAAGAATCTCTTTCTTCTTATAACTCTTTTTATGCAAGTCTTCTTGTTCATCAAGTAATATCTAGTCAATCCTAAATAAATTTTTTATGGATTTGAGTCACTATTCTCAATAAAAACATCAACTTGTTTTGGCTTTAAGTTAGTTCAAAAATTAAACCTTAACCTACCAATGGCTATTCTTTCATTGCAGCTTACTTGGGTATTTTAGTTTTTGCTTGATCATAATAATGATGGTAAGATAGTCTTGAAGGTTTGAATTGTGGTGTGATTTGACATTCACTTCAAGTTAACTTGAACTTGAAACGGAAAATGAAAAAAGATGGAACCTAAATCTTGGTTTAGTATGTTTCTCTCACTTTATTTATATGATATAATCGAAACGCTTTGAATTAACTTTAAATTATAGTAACGTAGATGTGATGCGTAAACAGTGCAAACATTAACATTCAGCTTTATTTATGAGCTATAATAAAAGGAAAATTATCACATTTTATTGAAAAATATAATTTTTAAACTTTATAAGTAAAATTAGTAAGACAGGAGTAAGACATGTTTTTTAAGTATGATAAAAAAAAAGATACGTATCAAATTTTAATCTCATTTTATAAAATTAAAAAATTTTATTGTTAGTTTATTAAAAACAAACTTTTTTACTCTTTATTTTTAAGTAAAAATATTTGACAAATAAAGTATTACAAAGATTAAAATTTTTTTCTTGTGGACCGGCCCAAAAGAGGATTAGGGACTAAGAAGAAAATGTTAGAGAAAGAAATAAGCCACATTTGCCAAGAAAAATTTTACATTTCTTTCTTTTGGGCCTATGATTGGGTGTCTAAGTGGCAGCCAGTTTTATCTTTTTTCCCCAGGTAGAGTGCATGGCCCCACTTCCACTTCAGCCCCGTGAGATGCGCATTTGCATTTCTCATTTCCCGTTTTATAATAATGGGTGAAGTTAATTTTTTGACATATTTTTTATATAATTTTAATTGTTAATATTTTAAAATATTTTATTAAACTAAATTTTATAAAATATATTAAAAAGTTTCATTTAAAGTTTTAAAAAATACTTTCTATAAGAAGGATTTACTTATATTTATATAAATATTATATTTTTATTTTTGAATAAAAATAATTAAGTATAAGTGTTATATATATTTAATTTTAATTCAAAAACAAAAAAACTGTTACAGTTACACTTATTTAACTGAATTTTTAAAATAAAATAAAACAAAAATTTTAAAAAGCAGCTCATCAAAATCAAATTAAAAATAGTTATTATGAAATAGAAAAAAGTACTTAATTTTCTTTACATAATTTAACCTTTGATTGCGTAATCACCTCCCCACTTCTTTATTAAATCTTTTTTGTCCGATTTCGTTTATTTATTTTTTTGAGATATTTCAAAATTATGTTGTATTTTTTTAACATATAAAACTCTTATTTTTTATGATTTTTTTATTTATTTACACAAAAAATTATAAAAACTTTAATTTTATAAAAAAATTTTAAAATTTAATATTAAATATATAAAAATCAAAATTTTTTTTTAAACTTTGTAAAAATAATCCATAATAAATATTTTGGGACAAAGAGAATAATAATCATGAGTTCAATGAGTAATTATTATGATTTTAATAAAATAATTGATAATTGTGTAATTTTTTTAATAAATTTTGATTAAATTAATTTGAATGCAAATTGAAATTATTGATCTATCAATGTCGAATTAAAAATATTAAATTTGATTTAGTTAGGTTGAAGTGATAAATTAAAGTCTATATTGTACATTTACAAATCAAAGTAAAAAAAATTAAATTTTAATTAAATTAATATTTTAACGCAATTAGATAACTAAGTATCAGATGATAAGAATTCAAATTTGTTCATTTTCTTTTTGTTGCATCGAGAAGGGTTAGATGGACAAATTAAAAAAATGTTGTCTTTTAATTAATAAATATCTGAGCTCCGATCCCAAGTTTTGTTTTATAAATATAAATTATTTAACAAATTAAGTTAAAATGAACTTTACGCAAATGATAGATTTATAGATTCTCATGTGAGGATTTAAACAAAAAAGAAATAAAATGGCAACTCATTAATCAATTATTGTGTGATTAATTATGTTGAGGTAAGGGTTGGTTCTTCTTATACCACACGCCATCTTCCATTTAGGATTTATATTAGACAATGACTGTACTTTTTTTTTCCTGTTATATTCTAGTTGCATTTTGACTTCGTCCTAAGCCCATTCTTTTTATTTGTTAAAAACTTTCATACAAAATTCTCATTTTCCCCGATTTATTTGTTTTTTGTTTTAGCCAATTAATTTTTTTCATTGATTAGTTATAATTCAAAGTGTTCATGGATTAAAAGGGGATTGGATTAAATTCTATTGATATCTTTAAATTTTTGGTTAATTTATTTAATAAAATTTATTATTATTTAAAATATTAAAAAATAACTGTTGGTAATATTTTAATATTTTGAATATATTTTAAAATTAAAAGTAAATAAAAGTTATTTTATTAATAAAATAATATTTTGAATCAATTTAATATAAAAAAATATATCTAAAATTTAATTAAAATCGAATCAAATTCATATTCCTATTAAGTTTTTTGATCTACAAAAAAATATAATTATATCTTGTAAAAAATTAGATTGGATAAAGTTATTCATAATTGTAGGCTCTTGTCTATGAGTTTGGGTAGTTTAAACTTTAAAGTTAGGTGCAAAAAAAATTTATTCTTGAAAAGTAGTAGCATTATTAGTTAGGTTTCAGTTTTTAATTGCACATTTAAAATTTATGGGACTTTTATATGAGCTCATAATTAAAATTATGAAAAGTAAATCTCAATAGTAATAGAGGTAAGAGAGTATGTACAACAAAGTTTTTTCTAATTATTTTCATTTTTATGAAATTTTAAATTCTTTTTCTCGATATATTCACTTCGTACCGTAAAAGTATGATTCTCATTGGTACTTTCTTTTTTTCCAAGATTCAATAGTTGTCAACCTAACATTATTTGTAGAAGAAAAGAAAACATTCTTTCTTTTCTTTTCTTTTTTTGAAAAAATATCTTTTACTTTAGAATTTTTTTTTTTTTATAAATGAAGTCCTAATTATGAATAAAAATTTATAAATATTAATATTAAAATTTAAATTTGTTAAATAAGATTTTTTAAGATAAAAATATAAATCAATTAAATTTAAATTTAAATTCGAAAATTTTTTCCACTAAAATACAAAAAATAAAAGAAAGCCTTTCCCCTTGTACATATATATATATATAAAAAAAACTAATTTCACATGTCATAACAAAAAAATCTCGAAGCCCATCTTCTTTATTCGCTATTCCCCCATTTTTATAATAAAACTCTTCTTTTCTTCATGAGTTCTCATTTGCATGTCCATCTTCCTTCTTTCCTCTGTTTTTTTTTTTTTTTTACCTACGGAGGTCTTTACCCTTCCCTCTCTATCTCTCTTGCCCACCACAAAAAAACCCTGAGCTTCTAGCTAATTACGGGGACTGCCTTTTTTATTGTAAGGAGGGACGGGGAAAATTGTGATCGGACGGCGGTGGTGTGTTGTGGCGATGATGGAATGCAGCATATGGGTGGCCGCAGGGGATCATAAAAATAATACAAATTCTGGTAATAGCAATAATAATAATTTGTGGGGGTTTAGCCATGAAAGCGAGCATGATTTGGCTTTAATGGTTAGCCGTTTTTTGGAAAATAACGGTGGAAGCGACGGCGGCGATTCTTGGTGCAGTAGCGATAGCGAGTCTGGCTTCTCCGATCTTATCCCCCTTGCCGATAAAATCTCCGTAAGTGTTAACTCTTTCCATTAAAAATGATTTTTTTTTTTGTTAATTTTGATTGTTTGAAGAATTTTGAGGTTTTTCTGGGTTTTCGTTAATTGGTTATTTTTAAATTTATATTTTTTCTCTTTGGGGTTTCTGGGTTTTATTATTATTTGTTCTCTGTGTTGTTTTTGTTGGTTTTAGGTTTTTAATTTGAATGTAAAGAACTAGTTTAATCAAGTGTTGACGTTTAAGTTTGCTCATTTAATTAGGGATTTTATAGTTTTTTTTGCCGTCTAAGATAAAGACAAGGAGCTGAATATCCTGAGGAAATTTTCTTTGTGATGTCTTTTTTTAGGCTGCAAATATTGAGCATCCATGGTTTCTTGACTTGACCTCTTTGAGAATGAGAGAAATGAATTTTGGCTTATATCTTCATATGTAATGTCTATATAATGGTTGTTGATATTCCACTGTGTCATAGGAAGTAAGCCTTAATCTTGAGCTTGAATTATGAAGCTTTGGTAAATGGTCAAAATATTCTTGTGCTACATCTGTTTGATGATTGAAGAATGTGCTAATCCATTAGAAAATCCTATATACGGTCATTGTTCATATCCGGAAGTATACTTATTGCCATAGTGATTTGCCTCACATATCTCAAACATTGGTAACTGCCCTTAAGATTGCCCTGTTGATGCGTTAATGATACCTTCTTTTATTATTATTTTTTTATTTTTACTTTCTTCCTAATATAATGCGTTGCCAAAATTTGCTGAAGTTTGTGTCTGTAATCTTTTGTCTAGTTCAACTCTATTTGGTTTTGAATCTATACGCATTTGAATTTTTGGTGATTCTTTGTACTTTTACCCTCTTTGCTTCCTACCATAAGCACTTAATTAATGTCAATCTAATTTTCTTTCATTTTGCTTTGTCATGTTGCAGTACTTTGAGCACTCGATGGGTCAGCATGAGATTGACTTGTTGTCAGTGGTTTAGTCACTTATATTATCAATTGGTGAGACGGACCTAAACTTTGTGAAGTCGGGTCCATGTAATGCCAACTGCATAAGGTATTCTCTTGTAAAGCTGTTGAGACTTTCTGGCTATGATGCTGCTGTTTGTGCATCAAGGTGGCAGGGTAGTGGCAAAGTTCCTGGAGGTATGCCAAGAGTCTGAATTCTAATTTTTGCAAGCTCCTTTAGGTTCTTGAATATTTATTTTATTCCTGGATCATTTTATAGTAGAGTTTGTTGTTGCGTAGAGGGTAGAAAGAGGGACTTTGTCAAGCTTATTCTTCCAGGATGTCCTGAAGTCTTAATTTGAATTTTTTAACTGCCCTGAATGTTCCTTCCATCTCTCACTCTCACTCTCTCCCTCTCTTTTCCTATGCGTATGTGTGTGTGTGCTTGCATGTGAGTGGATTGTGGAGAATCTGTGTTCTGCTGCATGTAACAGAGAGTTCATCCCAGCCATTCATGACGGAAATCAGCTTCCCCCTTATGATTCTGTTCAATTAGTTCTAAAATGTATGCATGAAAATTCGTTGCTTTAAAAGTATCAGGGTAGTAAAACTATAGTAATTCTGACGAAACCATTTGGTGACGTATATGTAGGAGATCATGAGTATATAGATGTGGTCAATTACAACAATGGGAGTTCTGAGCGTTTGATTATTGATATTGACTTTCGAAGCCACTTTGAGATAGCTAGAGGAGTTGATTCTTATAATAGAATATTGAATTCACTTCCAGTTGTTTATGTGGGCTCCTTGACTAGGTTGAAACAATTACTTCAGCTTATGGTTGAAGCTGCTAGGTCGTCTCTCAAGCAAAACTGAATGCCTTTTCCTCCATGGAGATTGCTTGCTTATTTGCAAGCAAAGTGGCACTCATCCTATCAGAGACATTTTACTCCTGATGAACATGATATTAGCAGCAATATTTCTTCTGACCATAAACAGTGCAATGGTCATTTAAGGAGGTTGTGGTCTTCATTTCAATCCGAATTAGAACCAGAGCAATTGTTGAAACCCATAAACATTGATAGTAACAGAAGATTGAACCTTGACTGACGGAGGCACTCTTCATTCAGGGCTCTTTGGCATGTATAGATTGTAATGGGAAGATGCAAGTTCTCTTTTGTGAGAGAAGGAATTGTATTGCGGCTTTTATCCTAGTTATTTCTTTTTCCTTGATAGTGAATAAGCGTGGACCTCAGAATGAAGGGCAGGTTCATATAGATGACAGCGAAGACAATAACATGCCAAATTTCGACGTTCAGGCATTTTCATTTCTCATCTCGAGTTGGGGAGCTATACGTTTCTCTTTATTTTTTATGCACAAGGTGAATGACAGTATTGGTTCTGAGAATTGCTGCAGATTGTTTGGTCCGCAACGGCTCGTAAAGTCGACTACACTTCGTTCATCATCTTATAGATTCTTATTTGCCTTTTCTCGCCTCTTATTTTTTTGGGCATAGGAAATTTTTTCTTCTGAGTTTTTGCTATTTCTTAACGTGATTTCATTGTGGAAAATGTCGCTTCATATCTTTTGCAGCAGTCAAAGAACATATGCTTCTTGTTGCTTCTGTTACTTTTCATGTTGATAGTTTTCTGTTTTTGTTTTGTCCCCATTTTATTTAGAAAGGGGTAAATTACATCATCGTGTTTTTAAAATGTTCATTAAATTATTAAAATTTTTAATTTAATTATTAAAATTTGAGTTAATTATTTTTTTCAATCAATAATTAATTTTTAAGAGTGTGATTGGTTTGAAAGAATTTACAAATATTTTTTTAAAAATTTAATGGTGGGTATTTGAGTCTTACATTTTATTTAGGATAATTCAATTGCGAAAAAAAAAATGTTAGATTTTTAATAATACACAAAATTTCGAAATCAAAAAATTATTTTTCTTTATAACATTTTAGGATTTAAGAGGGGAAAGTTATTTTATTTTCAAATTTGATTTAAATAAAAAATTATTATATAATTATTATTTTTTTGAAAAGTATGTCTAAAAGTGATTAAAATTTAATAAAATTTAATTGTAAGTTTTTGTCAATTTGAATTTTTAAAAATTTTTAATATTACAATTAAAACGTTTGACATGAAAAAATGCTTTAATTGTAGATCAATTAAGCCATTTAGTTTGAAGAAAAATGCTTTAATTGATGATTTAAGGCGTTTGTGAAGAAAAACATCTTAAATGATTTTTGAAGAAAAATGCCTTAAATGATTTTTTAAGGTATTTATTTAAAAAAAATCCTTAAATGATCATTTAAAGTGTTTTTGAACAGAAACACTTTAAATAAAATTTTTATTATTTTTTTTATAAAAAATCATTTAAAACATTTGTGAACAAAAACATCTTAAATGATCTATTTTTATAATATATAAATTGAATCATAAGAACTAAATCAATTAAAATATTTATTTATTTTTATTGTTAAAGATATTATTTGTCGTTATTTATTATTAATAAAACAAAATAAAAAAGTTATCATTATCTATGTCAAAGAGATTATGATAATTATATAATAATTAATAAACGTGAACTTTCTCAACCAAATGAGTGAATTTAAATACGAAATATCTTGAAAATTAAAAAGAAACTCTGTATATCACATTTTCTCTCGAAATCTAAGATTTCATGAATTAAACGTCTCCTAAAAGTATTTTGAGATAACATTATTGTATCAAAATTACTATCTTTCAAATTTATAATGCTATGTCAATAATGTAACAAGACATATGATAGTTGACGTAATATTGTTGGGTTAGCATACTGTTAAAGATTAACGGTTTCGATGACAAAAAAAAAAAGATAATTACTTAAATTTTAATAATTAAGTGAAATTTTAAAAATACAATTGTAATTAAATAACTAATAATATATTTTGCACTTAGGAAAAAGGAGCATAAGCCTAAGTCAATGTTTTTTTTTAGGTGCAGCCATAGAAACTTTTCCAGCCTTAAGGCATGCAAAATATTATTTTTCCAAATCAAATAAATTTTATTAAGCAACTATATGGTTACAAAGCTAAAACTAGCTAGCAACAGCAACAGAAAAATCTTTTAAAAAAATACATCGAATGCATGAAAATAACAAACAAAGAAAGCCACCCCATCAAACATCAATTGCCAATGTGCCAAAAACAATCTCAAACATATGTCCAGCAAACTTTCGAGTCTTCAACCAAAATTGCTAAAAGCATCCAAAAGAAATCTTTATATTGAGCATCCCAACATGTTAAAAGCTTCATATCATATCTTTTTTAATTTTCTATTATTACTTTAAAATCTATATATATGTTATTAATAAAATATTTAATTGTTTTACATAAAAATATTATTTTATTTTATATAAATTAATTATTTAATAATTCAGGCATATTTTTAATAATTATTATTTTTCAATTAAATTGTTGGCAATGCAAAAAATACCACCACTTCACTTCGGTTATCCTATATATTGGTGGATCTAGAATTTTTTTCGGAAGTGTTCACTTATTGTAATGGATGTTTATTGAATTCTAAATTTTGGTTGACTATAGACTGTGATTGGATATTGAATAGTAATAGCGAGTAAAGTGAATAAAAAATTGAAAAATATGTTCAGAATAATTATAAGATGTCTAAAAAATTTGGGAATGTCCGAAATAAAAATTTTCAAAATATTTTTATTTTTTAATGGACACCTAAGTAGCCATTTGCATCCATCATGGACCCTATGACATCTTCATATCTCGAATGGCATGAAGATGGTGTAAGACATAATATAGGAGGCTAAAAAATTGGTAGGCTTCATTTTCCGAAGTTTTCTTCACCTTTAAATTTGTCAAGCAAAAATATAGTTTGAAACAAACTGATTGAATTTATTTTCACCAAAAATATATATGAAACCAACTGACCAAGAAAAGGAGTATTTATTTCAATTTCTTTCTTTCCGTAACATGAAATATTGTCTTCCAAATAGTTTGGCATAGACTTGTCCACGGTCCTTGGCAAGATTTTTAAGCTCAATCTCATCTCGGTTCCACCAATACAATTATTTTTGTTTAATTCTAATTTTAAATACTAAAGAAAATATTTTAATAATAATAATAATAATAATAAAACGAATCATGCAAAAATCTTCGACAAACTTACTTTGAAAGTGTTAACCGAACTTCACCCTACCCAACACCTCTTATTTGACAATCCCGTCAATGCTTATCTCAAACAAAGGACAAGTAATCCACATTGTGTGCTTAAACCGAAAATTTAATACAACTTTGCCAGCTAATTGGTATCAAACCCCTGATTATATGGTAACATCAATTATAAACCAATGATCAATATTCACCAACAAACTACCCGATTGAGCCGATTAAGGTTTAATTAATTACAAAATCATGATATTCAGATCATGCTCAATGCGGTTTCCTTATTCTATTGAGCTTCGAACAAGTGAAATTAGCAGGCAAACCAAAAGCAACACTGCAGAGAGCAACATATAGTAGGCATATTTTGCATGCTTTTGATAATTTTTTGGATTAGATTGGAGTAAGAAAAGTAAATGACATCATGTTTTTGGTTTGATGATACTTTGGCTAAAGTGGGAGTGGACAGAAAATAATTTTTCGAAGCTTTGTAGTAACCTATAAAAGAGTAATAACAGATGTAGAAATACTCATGGTATCTAAAACCGTTTGATTACAGAAATGTTCTCAAAGTTTAGTTAGAGATGGCTCTTCTGTGGCCTGACATTAATCTTTCAATATATATATATATATATATATTGCTTTTACATTAAACTTGCTTTTGGTGCGAAGTTAAGTAAATATAAAAAACGTCAAATAAACAAAGTTTTATTTGATTCCACCCAAAAGGGTAATTGATAAAGCCTAAATATTTAGAATTTTGAGATCCAAAAATCACTATATATTTGAGTTTGATTCAATTTTATATTAAATTATTCATTGATTAATTTCATTTAATGATTTCTTATATAAAATGTATTAGGTTATTATAATTATAATTTCTTCTTAAAAATTTTTAAAAAGATATTTGGTTCAGGAGAAAGTAAGATTTCTAATCAAAATCTCAATTTCATAATTTGATGCCTTAGTTTAATTCACAGAATATGATTTCTAAGATTTTTAACGGTGTAAGGAAGGAGAAAGTAGAGGAATAAAAACTCTTCTTTCTGTGAGCTTTTTTTTTTTTTTTTTTTTTTTATTCTGGAGGGAAAGTGAAACTCTTTCTCTATTTGTTCTCACTTAATTGCATTTTTAAATTATATAAATAATGTTATTTATCTTAGAAATGTAGTAATTTTTTATAAAATATTATGAAAATAATTTTTTTCTTAATATATTTTAAATGGAGATAATTTTTTTAGATTAAAAACATGGTTTTTGTTATATTTTCAACAAAGTTAGTGTTTCTAAGATTAGACACATGATTTTTTTTGAAAATATATTATGAAAAAAATTATATTTTATATTTTGTATTTTGCTTATTGATATATTATGAGAAATTTATTTTTCAAATTTTCATAGTTTCAACAAATATTGCATTTTTTAGATAAAAAGTGTAGTCTTTGTTAACAAACACTATTTTTTTATGTGAAAAACGTAGTTTTTTTTTTTTTTAAACAAAGATATAGTACTATTAAAATCTTGAACAAAAATTATGATTAAAAACATTATCTTTATTTAATATATATAAATTATTTTTCAGAATTCAACAAAAACAACGTTTTAAGATAAAAAATACAGTCTTTATTAAAAATATAAAAAAATTTATTTTTCAAAATTCAATAATGATAACGCTTTTAAGATTAAAAAAAACACGGTGTTTATTAAAATATAAAAAATAATTTTCATATTTTGAATAAAGACAATGTTTTAAAGATAAAATGCATAGTTTTTATTGAAAATATAAAAAATTTCAAAATTCAATAAAAGTGATATTTTAAAGATAAAAATGCAATTTTTGTTAAAAATATGAAAAAAAATTATTTTTCAAAATTCTTTAGTTTCAACGTAGACAATGTGTTATTCACGTGTCACATATTATGAATGTCACATGTTATTCACATGTCACTTCTTATGAATATTATGTGTTATGAATGTGTCATTAAGGATAATATAGTAAAAGATTTTATTAGATAATCTCACATTCCTTTAAACCAAACACAAAAATCTTTGTTCCCTAGGTCGACAAAATCCAAGAATTACACATTTTCTTTCAATATCACTTTTTTAGGAATAACTTTTTCTTTCAAAATCTAAAAATTTGTCAAACACCCCTAAATATTTATTGACTATTATTTACACATAATCTTGGATGTGGAACTTAGTTGGATGCAAAAATGAACGAACATTGTCAAGGTAGATAACATCAAAAATAGAGTCAATGATATGATTAAAGATGTGGTATATAAAATTTTCAACTCTCTTAGAATTTAAAGTCTTTTATTTGGTATTTGAGATTATTAGTATTTAAAATTTAATTACTAAAATTAAATGTTTAATATTTTACCAATAAATTACATAATTATTGGTGAATTTTAATTTTTTAAGACATTTTTATGGATTATATTTAATTATATTCCATGATCTCTCTTTTTTGGACTAGGAAAAATTAATTTGTAGGTGATAACAAGATCATACTTTATTTAAGGGGTAATTGTTTATATACACTTCAATTAATCAATAAGTGATGTATTTTTATCACCGCTAATTAATAGATTATATTGAAATATATTATGAAAGATCATGCCTAAAAACACCCACAAATTGCAAGGCTTAATCCAATTAGCAAGAAAGAGCCCCCTTTTTTATTTTATCAATTTGAATTTAATTTTTGTGAGAAATATTATAAGAGTAAAATTTTAAATCTATTATGTTGATACGAAGTAATGCACCCTTATGATCATTTGAAAAAGAGATTAAACCCAAACAAAATATGGATATCCCCAACCATCTTATTGTAAATATCTAATTTTGTTTAGATTGATTTGAATTTGTTTGATTTTTTTTGTGCTTAGTGTCAATGCTCTTATTTAGGCTAACTTAAATGTTTTAATTGGGTTGATTCATTAGAGGCTTATCTCAAATTAATTGTTTTTGAATGATTTTGTTTGGATTAAAATCCAATCCAATCCAATTTTCAAATCCAAATTGTTCAATTATAGGCAAAATTCAATCACTTAGGCTTGAAGGCCCAATAAAAATCCAAATCAATATTAACCCAAAATTTTGTTTTAGGCCGAAATTAAGTTTTAAGGGCTAATTTAGTTTTTATTTCTTAGAATCAATCAAAAATTCAAAAAAAAAAAAAGAAACAAAAGACACAATAAGGCTAACAAAAAAAAAAAAAGACAATTGATGCTGTAAGACTTTTTGCATCACTAACACTACCCCAGCATTGCAATTGGCAAATGCTTCACCACCTTGAAACCTATTTTTGCAGGTTCATTACCTTGTAACCAAGCCAAAATCTTAGCTAGGTATTTAGAGGTAGCGATTCATAGATAAAAGCCAATGAGAGGCAATACAGAGGGAGGAAAAAAAACTTAGAACCAATAGTCTGAAACCATTTTCTTCTGCTAAATTCCTCACAAAAACTTAAAAACCTTATTGCCTAAGCCTATTCATCATTGATTTTGACAAGACCTACACCTAGCAAAAATCCTAGCCTTTTTACGCAGTTTTTGGTCACAAATCACCATTATCAAATCGATCATCACCACCATCAAAACTATCTACCATCCATAAAACAACCACCAATAAAGAATAAACCTATTGCCTTCGAACCTTGCTAAGACACCCAAAAGCCACCAACCTCAATTTGGCTCTCATTTTCCATTACTATTAAAAATCTTCTCTTCCTCGACCTTTGAAAAAATACCATTGCAAGTCCTTATTGTCAAAACCCAATGTCACCATAATCCACCACCATTCACAGTCTTAACACAAAGCCAAAAAAAAAAAAAAAACTCATCCTCAAACTGTAACCCACCACTACCAAAACCTATACTTCAAATCATCCCACACTAAAAGTCACCCTCTATAAAAATAGAACATCACAAATAAAAAATAATAATAAAATTAAAAAACCATAGTCCTCACAAACAATAAGGAACTCGATAGTAAAAAAACCTAAAAAAAAGCCACATTATTTTTTGGGAAAGGTACCATTTAGTAAAAAAAAATAGAAAAGAGGCTGTTTTAAAAAAAGAATAAGAAAAGTAAGGAAAAAGGAAAAATTGTTGGGTTAACAAGTGGTGGTGGCTGGGGGAAAGAATTGACAGAAATCTAAAGAGAAAAGAAAGAGGTTTTGACGAAAAAATAAGAAGATAGGCACGACAAAGAGAAAAGAAGAAAAAAAGGGAAGGAAAGGAAAAAAAAGAGAAAGTGAGCTATTCAATGGTGATGGGAACGACAGTTGACCACTAGACTTAGGTTTATATGGTGGGATCTAGTTCTTCCTTTTTAAAGAAAAGAGAGTTTTTTTTTTTAAGAGATAAGAAAAAATGAATTAAAAAAAGTTTACCCTTTATAGCTAAAAAAAAAAAAAACCGAAAAAAAATGACTTGAGCTGATCGGACCTAGGGGTTACAAACCCGACCCAATTGATTATGGGTAGACGCAACCCAATAGGCCTTTGACCTGAAGCCCATCTTGGTTCACTTGACTTTTTGTTTGGAACTAGGCCAGAACATAAAGCCTAAGGTAAAATATCCTTTCTTACTTTAAGCCCATCTCTTTTATTTTATGTAAGTTTTATGTCATGTTTTAAATCAAAAAAATTAAAATGTTTATATTGGTAATTGAATAATTCTTAATGTATTGTTGAAAGACATTAATAATTATGGCATAAAAAAAGAAAGAAAAGAAAAAGAAAATAGAAGGAAATATTATTTTTAAAAAATAATAATGATTTTAAAAATCCTGTCTAGATATTGAAAGGAGTTTAAATCATATTTTGAAGAATTAATTTTCTCAAAATTCCACCTAGATATTAAAAAATTAAAGAAAATTATTTTTCACAATAATAATAATGATGATAATGATGATAATGATGATAATGATGATGATGATAACAAATAAAAAACAAAAGATTAAAATTGGCTAGTCATTTCAATTGCATAATTTATGACTTATTGCATTCATTTTATGACACCTATTTTCCTTATTTTCATGTGAATGTCCTTAAAATATTTTATTATATATTATTGATTGTCCATTAATTGCACAATGTTTTAAAAAATATTTTTATTTTGAAAAAAATGATCTTGAAAACTTTGTTTAGATATTGCAAGGAACCCAAATCATGTTTTGAAAGATTCATTTCCTTAAATGTTACCTAGATATTGAGCAATTAAAGAGAATTTTTCTTCATAAGAATAAATAAAAAATAGAATTTATTTCATTCTTAAAATTTTAAAATAATAATAATAAATAAATAAATAATGCAAATGATAAAAAAAAAAGGTTGAATGCATATTAGCTAAGTCTAGTTGGTTAATTATTGTATTTGCATCATTTACTCATTTCTTGTTGCATCAGACCCCTAAGAATGTGAATTTGTACATGATAATTTTGAAAATTAGTTTTTATAAATATTGGTTAATAGTCCTATGTGAAAATAGTTGTTGAGACCTTGCTTTGATATTGGATGGCTTTTTAATAGTTACTCTTCACAAAAGAATATCAAGTTAGATTTTAAGAAATATCATGAGAACTCTAAGTAGAACAATATTTTTATGAAATTCTGCCTAGATATTGGATAATTAGAAAATGTTTCAATATTAAATATTCACATCTTATTCCCAAATAAAATATTTTTTTTATAAAAATGAATTAAAAATAAAATTGAAATATGTGTTAGATAAATTTAATTGGTTGTCTACATTTAATCTACATTCATGTCATACATTTGATTCATGTGATATTTTTCGGCATTTCATTTCTTTCAAAAACTATTATCCTTTTTTGAATCATCTTTAAATAATAAAAAACTAATATTTCTAAGTAAAAATAATTTTTGGGACCTGCCTAGATATTGGGGGATTTTTCAATAATTATACTTTATGAAGGAATATTATGTGAAATTTTTTGAGGGATTAGTATGAAGATTCCAAGTAATGAAATATTTTTCCAAAATTTTGCTTAGATATTAGAGAATTAAAAAATGTTTTGATACTAAAATTTTTGTCTTATCCCTAAAGAAAAGATTTTCATGAAAAAAATAAAATTAGAAGGAATCATTCTTAAATATTATAGTTAAGATCATTTTTATCAATAATAAGGATAACATGTGATTAACTGGTATCGATTTTTATGGGTGTTGTGGAGGTACTAATCCTTCCCCACATGTTTTCATAGGCCAAAAGTTGTCATTTTGATAAACTTTAAACTTGTTTTATTGTTTTATTGTTTTATTAAAAAGATGAACTTTTTTGGTGGCTAATCACACCTTAAAAAGAGATTGGTGACAACTCCTCCTATTTTTGAAAGTTTTAAAATTTTCATCTAGTAGTTCCTAAAATTGTTATGATAGTTTAGCGACTCTATTGGAGATGTCATTTTTTTAAAAAGAGTTAGGCAAAAAATTAATATATATTATCTTAATTTTGATTTAATGGTCTTAATTAATATTTAAATTTGAATTGATTTTTTAAAAAAAATGTTTCATATTGCATTCATATTTTAATTGTGCCATTTATTTTATGCTTATTTTATGTTTATTTTATGTTTTTTTATATGCATTATTCTTAATGAATTTGGGGCATTTGGGATAGGGGTATTTTTGGTAGGGAAGTGTCAAAGATTTGTCTTTTCCTTTACGCACACATTATGAGCATTGCATGTGTAAGTTCTATACTTGGGCTCATACGCTTTTAAGAATGAGTGAAGTACATATGCTGCAGTGAGGTAAAAACCTCCATCATGGCTAGCGAAACGCTCCTACTTAGATTGAATCATTTTCATTTGTAGCCTGTAATGGGTAAAGATCGGAGTGCCTTAATAGTTTGTGATGGACGATGTGTGAAGAACAATTTAGAAACCTTTAGATTCATAAATCCCAACCCACCATGTAGTGCGCTTTAGGGAGCCAGCCCTAGATAGAGCCATGCTATACCTTTTTTATAGAAATTGCCCAAATTAGGACATGTGAGGAACATTGGGATACAATTTTTATTTAGAGATAATAATTATACGAATAAAACTAAAATTTGGACAAAATAATAATAAAGGAAAAACATTCATTCAAGAATTTTTCTTTTAACATGTAGTTTGATTGGTGTCCTATTGGTCCAAAATTTGCATATTCAAGAAATGTTTTTTTTTTTTTAAAGTTTTAGTGTTATCCAAAAAATAAAAAATAAAAAATTCAAAGAAACAAAAAAACAAAAAAACAAAAAAAAAATTTTTTCTTACATTCTTTGTTTATTGGTTGAATAATAGAAAAAAAAAACAAAAATGAAAAAAAAAATCTTTGAGTCCTAATCATTCTGTGTGATTTCTTTAAGAAAAAAGAGTGTATTTGAACCTTTCTTAAAAAGGAAGAAAAAGAGAATTTTGAGTTTGAATGTTGTTTTATCTATTTGTTTCTTATACATTTTTATTATGTCTTTGATATAATAAAATAATACATGCATTCTATCTCATGAATATCATAATAAGATAATACATTCATTCCATCTTAGACACTGATAGTACAAACATTTCATCTCATGCGCATCTCAATAGATGGTGCATGCATTTCATCTCATGCACATTGTAATGAGATAGTACATGCATCCCATCCTATGTACATCTTAATGGTAGAGTCAATTTCATTGGGTTTGCATAACATATGCAATGCTTTTTTTGTAAACATATGTCATGCATATAATGTGTCAATGCATTTCATGTAAATATGTTACATCAATCATAGGTACACATGTCATTACTCATGTAGTATGTCATTGCATTTCATGATTTTATAAAACATATGTTGCATTTCATGTGGACATATCTCACCATCCCTAACCTTTCCATTTGATTTTGTAATTATCTGGTAATTTTTTTTTGTTGCTTTTAATAAAAAAAAAAGAGAAAAAATCATTAGGAATAAAAATTTTTTTTGTTCTAAGGAAAAAAGAACAAAAAAAAGAGAAAAAAAAAGAGAAAAAAGAGAAAAAAAAAAGAAAAAGGAGAGAAGAATAATTATTTAGAAACCCCACTTACCTTTCTACATTGCAGGTGCATTTTAAAGTTTTCCTTTTATCAGTTTTTTATTTTTATGATTTCTATTTTTTTTGTTTTATTTATTTCATGCATCATTCTTGACATAAGGCTTTAGAGACATTTATTTTAGATAATTTATCAGGAGAAGTTTTCATGGCATTTCAAGAGTCACAAGTGGATTCATCAGTTAATAAAAGCCTCGAAGTAATGAAGAGTTGAAAGCCAAGGAAAACAGACGTACATCAACCACTTGAATACTCTTAGACTCACAAGATAGTCAAGCGAGCCGAGCTAATGATTGAAAAGGCAAAAGCCTTAGGGCAAAGAGTCATCCCCACTAGCAACCATGGTCAGCTTCTTTTAGATTTCTTGGATGAGGCAAAGGGGTAGTATAAGCAAGTCTAACACTTCTACGATCTTAGTTTTATGATGGTTAATGATGTATAGACTTAGGATTTTTGGAAAAAACAAAATTTTCTCTTGATTCAAATTATCGAGAAATGAATATTTCTATTTATATTTTTAATAATATGCCTAGAAAAGCCCGTAAAAAAAGAATGATAGTTGTAAATATACTTTCATCAGACTTTTGAGGTGAAGGAAATACTTTTAAAAGAACCTAACCTAAATATAGGAGGGCATTTAAAGGGTTTCAAAAATAATAAAATGTGAAAAACATGCATCATTTGCTTGAATAATTTTTTTATGCTAGTTTAAGACAAGGAATGGTGGTTGTAAATATACTTTCATTAAACCTTCAAAGCAAAGAGATCTCTTTAAAAATCTTGCCTAAATATTGGAAGATTTTAAGGAATTATCTTTTAAGGCAAACAATAAATCTCACATTATAAACTTCTAACTTGTGGTAAGTAATAAAATGTTTAAGGATAGTACATCCTAGAAAGTGAGATTAGTTTGTTTCTCGCACATACAATATGTGAGCTCACACTAGAATCATTTAGAATGAGAATGCAAATTAGATTGAAAGGGTTGAACAGGCTAAAAAAAAGATGAGGGAAAAGGTTGTGGAAATACTGCAAGATATTGAAAGACAGATAATGGACTTGAAATAGATATTGTTAGGGCATTTAGAAGGAAAAGGAATTGCTAAAACATCTAGGGTAAAAGAAGAAGTTGTTGTTGACACCTAATTTTGTTTAAGATTTTTTTTATTGTTTTAGTTTGGACTTTTTTTTTGTAATCGGGCCCCAATCATCATTTTCTAAGCTCATTACATGGTCCATTTTTAAATGCTCAAGTATAAAGCCCGAATGAATGGCCAAAATGGCCTAATAAGGAGGCCTGATAAAGAATTTATCCTTAAAGCCCATTAATGGCCCAATATTGGCCATTAAACAAAAAAACTAAATAAAAAACATATAAAAATGAAATCAAAAATAAAAATAAAAAAATAAAAATAAAGGTAATATAAAAATAATAAATAATAAAAAGTATAAGGAAAAACTTGACCTAAAATGACCTAAAGTGGGAGTCCAAATTAACCACAACAAGCCGATAAAATGAAGAAGAATGAAGCCCAAATAAATACAAGGCTTGGACCTTGTTGCAGGTCCAAACATGGCCAAAAAATGGGGCCATCGATTTAATCTTGCTTGAGGTAAAAGCCTTGTAAAAAACATGCAGGGAAATGGTGTTCTGTACAACATGTGAAGTAGGTGAAAAAAAAAAACTAAAAACTACAAAGGGATGGCCTAGGCAATGTGGGAGGAAGAAAAAATTGAAAACCAAAAGTGGGCAGGCTACTAACTGTTGAGGAAGAGCATGAAAAAAAAAAGAAAAAAACAACAACAAAAAGCCAAAGAATATGGCAAGGAAAATCAGTAAAACTAGCAATAAAAATGCAAAAAAAAAGAGGTGTTCATGAAACAAAACTAGCAACAGGAAAAGGTATAAGTGGATGTCATAATGCATCGGTCTGAATACTCGATCATTAAACATAAAAATTTAAAATTGTGAAAACAGGGAAGTCGCCATCAATCTTTTTTTGAATGTCATTAGCCACCTAAAAATTTAACATTTTTAATAAAACAATAAAATGAGTTTTAAAGTTTATTAAAAAAATTTTGGTCTACGAAAATAGGATTGAGCTCAAGAGTCAGTTACACATAGGGAAAGATTAGCACATCCCCACAACACTTATAAAATAAGTACCAATTAATCATCTACTATTTATAATTTTGGACAAGAATGATTTTTATATAAAATTTAATTATAATTCTCTTTATTCGTAAGAAATAAAATCAATTAAAAATTTTTATTTAGAAATGTTGCGAGAAACTCTAAATTAAAGAAATATCTTAAAATTTTTTGACATAAAGGCAGAATTCAAAGGTAATCCTTTCCATTTATGATTTACCACAATATTTCCTCGAAAGTAAAAATATTGTTCTTCGAAAATAATAATTATTGGTGACTTTTCAATATCTAGGTAGGGTACCAAAAATTATATTCCTTAGAATACTATTTTATATTTATTTATTTACTTTCGAAATTAAAACTTTTTGAATAATAGTTAACTAATTGAATAAATAACCATAAACATCAATAATTAAAATGAACATATACATGAGCAATATATGCAAATATGGATATAAGTGTGTATCCTAAATGTGATGAGATGTGAATTTGAGATTAGGTTCTTAAATATAAAATAACCATTTTTGGGTAGAGTTTGGATGTGACTTTTTATATTTAAAATATGATTTTTTATGTTTTATTCTTTATTTAATTCTATTATTTTAAAATATGAAATTATATGAAAAATTCTTAATGAAATAAAATTTCTTAAATATCTTATCATCTAAGTGGCATTCACAAACATATTACTTCACGAAAAGTTTTCATAAAGATCTTTAAATTTTATATTATTTTTTAGGGTTCAGGGTTTCAAGATTTCATTTAAGGTTTTGGGTTCTACTCGGGGTTTAAGGTTTACATATAGGTTTTTAGGGTTTCACCTAGGGTATCGTTTTAGGGTTTTATGTTAGGGTTTCATTTTAGGGTTTCAGCTTTTCACCTAGGCTTAGGGTTTCACCTAGACTTTCATTTTAGGATTTTAGTAAGAGTTTCGTTTAAGGTTTTGTTTCACAAATTTACAAACCTTTTTAAAAATCCTTAACATTTAGGTAGACTTTCGGAGCAAGCTCATTTTTTATGATCTCCAAAAATTAATATTTGTATTCTTTATATATTATCCCTTTTATTAAAATTTATTATTATTATTTATTCATCTTTTGTTATTTTATTTTTATTATTTAATAATTTTCCAACATCTTGGCAGAATTATTTATTATTACTATTATCATTATTATTTTTAAATTCGATGTTAATTCTCTTCAACATTTAGGTAGTGACTTAAAACTATTACTTCTTTTTTATTATGTTTTATTATTAAACTTTAAGAGACTTTAAAAATACAAATATCATTTAAAATGCATGAATATAATTAAAGATAATATGAGCATGCAAATTAAAAGGTTATTATATGTATAAATTTATTAAATAATCAAAATCACATAAAAACACAAACAAACTTTATTATAATAATATATAAAAAATGATAATAATGCAATTTATATATATACATATGTCACATATGCTTAACCTAAGTTTTAATTTTTTGAGACAAAACCTTTTATTTTTGTTATTATTATTTTTTAATTAAGCTTATACAATAATTAGATGTCAAAAGAAAAAAACAAAGATAAGCCACTAGTATTTTAGGCAAACCATTTTTATGAAACCTTATTTTAGCTACCCTCTTTTTTCCATTTTAATTTAGCAAATATAAACAACCATGAAGACACTAGGGTTTCAAGCATACAATTTTCATGCCAAAAGGGTTTAAGAAGCTATGAAATGAAAGTCTCATATCATTAGAACCTAAAGCAAACTATTTTCCAATCCATCAAAAGCTGAGAGCATGGGTGAATAACAAAGGAAAATAATAGACAAACTAACAAGAGGTAAATGTGGCAGCATCACCTTCCCCATCAACCTGAAACAAAGTGAATTGAAACTACTATCAACAACTACACATGCATGGATGTAAAACACCAAAAGCAAGATACAAAGATCACGCTAAAGAGAAGGAAAAAAAGAATAATGCATGCAACAAGTTAATGCATAAAAATGAAACTAGAAGAGGAAAATAAGAGTATGCGATAAGAAAAAGAATGAAGTTTTAACAAAGAAAAAGAAAAAAAAAAACCTTTTTACAGAACCTTTCAATTTTTTGTTTGCTTCGCTGCTCTCTCTTTGCTTTTTGTTATTACTCAAAGAATTTCTATTTTTATTTTCTAGTTCTTGTCCTTGGTGTTGTTGAATCTTGCTACTGCCACCACTTTTCTTCTTGGTTTTGCCCAGTTTTAGCTGTCACTAGTGTGTCCCACCTTGCATGAAGACCCTTCACTTTTCTTTTGTGTTTTGTTTTTTTTTGTTTTTTTTTTACTACCGTGCACTTATTTTCCTTCTTTTTTGGTTTTAATTTTTCTTACTACTCTTTTCCCACTGCTTTTTACTCTTCTCTCTTTTCTACAATTTCTTCTTCACTATTTCTAGCTTCAGCTTTTGGTTTTTATTTTTTTGCCATATTTTTTTGCCCACTATCACTTGCCTTTGCTTTCTTTTTGGTTTTCATTTTTTCCCTTTTTTTGCTTATTTTTTCCTGCTTGTTCTGCCTTTTTCCTAGTGCATTTTTGCTTCCAATTACTTTTTGGCTTATAGTTTTCCTCTTTTTTTATTTACCTACTGCTATGTTTTTACCTACTGTGTTTTTGCTTTATGCTTTTTCTCTTTGAACCATCACCCATGCTTGCTTTTTTTTTTCTTTTGCTTTTTCGTTGCTGTAGGTTGTTAAAGTGGGTTATCCCACATCTAATAAATTTTTAATTTTTTGTAGCCTTTTATTCAAATTGGGTTCCTCCACTTTCTGCCTGTTGGTTTTAAGAAGGACGATTAACATGGTATCAGAGCCAAGATTTTTTTTTTCTTTATCATTTCCTAATTTGTCATATGAAAGGCTTTTTTCATCTTTGCCTACACGTGATAGGAGCCTGTTAAAGTGGGTTATACCACATCTAATAAATTTTTAATTTTCTATAGCCTTATATTCAGGTTGGACCCTTTTACTGACTACCACTAAGTTAGATGCTTAACACAGGTTTTTCCCTTTTTGCTTTAGTTTCTTATTGCCTATCTTTATATTTTTACCTTTTTTGTTTACGCCACATGGACTTTTTAGCTACTTGTTGGTTTTTCGTTCCTTTTTCTTGTTCTGTCTTTCTTTTCCAATGTATGTCCCATTTTTTTTATCAGTTTTCCCTTATTTTTTTTTGCTTCCTACATTTTTTATTTTTGCCCACTTTTCTTCTTTGGCAATTAGAGAAGTTGCCCATCCCACATTGCCAAAGCTCTATGTAGTCTCCACTTCCTTATGCATTTTCTTTTCAGTTTATGTCAACCTTCTTTTACATTCTATGGCATGGCTTTTCATTAATTTTTCTTGCTTTCATGTGTCCATATATAGGCCACTTTCATGCATATGTTTTATTTATTTTGCATGGCTTTACCTCTAAATAAGGCTAATTGAATAGCCTATTTTATCCATATTTTGGGCTTTAAAAATAAAACCTTTCATTTGGGATTAAGCTTTATTTATTAAGTTTATGGTTTCAATTGGGTTTTTTAATTTTTTTTATTATTTATTTTTTTGTTTAAGGCCAAGTTATTTTTTATATTTATATTTATTATATTTTTACATTTTATTTTATTATTATTTATTATTAGTTTTTACTTAATGGTCAATAATAAACCATTAATGGGCTTTTAAAAGGTATTGTTGATCAGGCATTTTATCAGGCCACTTTGTGTATTATTTAAACCATTACAACGGGCTTCACCTTGGGGTCCACATTGGGCCTTATCTTTGAGCAATTAAAAATGAACTATGTTATGGGCTCAAAAAGTGATGATCAAGGCTCAATTACAAAGATAAACCCGAATTAAAACAACAAAATGTTTTGAACAAAATTAAGTGTCTATAATTGCCCCTCTTTGCATATTTTGAGGTTTGAGAATTATGCAAAGACATAGACAACAATTTTTTTCTCGAAGCTACTTTCAAAGGTAATTTTTATTGTTTAGTTTTTTTTTTTAGTTTTGTGTTTTTTAGTTTTTTTTTACGATCGAGATTAAACAGTGAGTCAAAAGATAAGAATGATCAAATTAAACTATAGGTCGAATGAAGTGACTGGGATTAAACCATAAGTTGAATAAAGTGACTGCTAATATAGGTTTACGAGCCAGCTAATCTAGGTTTTCGTGCTTACTAATTGTAGGCTTACATGTTAACTAAATTGGACTTAAATTTTTATAGGTTTCAGCTAATCTAGGTTTGCATGCTAGCTAAATTAGGCTTGAATTTGGGTGCCAGCTAAACTATGCTTAAAACTTCTTGATGCCAGTTAATACTAGGCTTAAAACCGAGGTGCTAGCTAAACTGGGCCTAAATTTTCATTAGTGCTAGCTAAACTAGGCTTAAATTTGGGTGTCAGCTAATCTGGGCTTAAATTTTTCTTAGTGTCAGATAATCTGGGCTTAAATCTTGGGTGCCAGCTAAACGAGACTCAAATTTTGGGTGCTAGTTGGGTTTAAATTTTCATTAGTGCCAGATAATTTGGGCTTAAATTTTCATTGGGTGCCAGCTAGACTAGGCTTAAATTTTATTTGGTACTAGCTAAACTAGGCTTAAATTTTCATTGGTGCTAGATAATTTGGGCTTAAAATTTTCTTATTGCCAACTAAACTGGACTTAAATTTTCTTAAGTGCCAACTAACTTAGGCTTAAATCTTAAGTAGATTTAAATTTTTTTGGGGAACTAATGATCCTTACTAGAACTGAAAGAGGCAAAATTTTTCTTTCTCAATGGATTGAATGATTCTATACCTAGAGATTTTTATTAATTAAAAAAGATTTCACTACTTAAAGGGGATTAAAGGGGTGTATACCTTTTCAACTAATTTGGGCTTATGTGCCAGCTAAACTAGGCTTAAATTTTTTATCAGGTGCCAAAAAAATTGAATTAAATTTTCACAAATGCTAGCTAAACTAGGCTTCAAACCTTGGTGCTAGCTAAACTAGGCTTAAAATTTGGGTGCCAGCTAATCTAGGCTTAGAATTTAGGTGCTAGCTAAACTGGGCTTAAAACCTTGGTGCTAGTTAAATTGGACTTAAATTTTTAATGATGTGATATTTAGCTTAAATTTTCATTGTTGTCAGCTAAACTAGGCTTAAATTTTCATTGATGACAGATTTGACTTAAATTTTCATTGATGCCAATTAAACTAGACTTAAAACCTGGGTGCCAGAAAAAATAGACTTAAAACTAGGGTGTAAGAAAAAATAGACTTAAAAATTTTTCTCAGGAATTAGCAATCCCTATCAGAAATGACAAAAATGAAAAATTTATTGAATGGTTTAACACACTAAGGGGTTTTTCCACCTGAAGGGGATAAAAGAGGCATATACTTTTTCCATGTAGACTCCAAAAATATGAATCCTTTGAAAACCAAACATATTCAACACTTGTTTTAGTCTCCAAATGTAACGCTTTGATATATGTCAAGGTTAGCTGTGAGGGCCTGAAATTTTGAAAAGGTATTTGGAAATGAAAAAAGGCTAAGAGTTTTAAAATCAATACTTCTCAAACGTTTGGGACTTTGATATTTTAGATCTTTCAAAAAGTTTGGCTTATCTTTGTTCATCATCCACTTCATCTAGCATTAGGAGTGGCTTTTAAGGATTGCTTTATACTACCTTTTTGTAAGGTTTTCACCCTAAAGCCACATTCAATTTTTTATTTCTTCTTCATTTGTTTTTCTTTTTTTTTTTTTTATCATATCATGTACTTAAGAATTCAAACTTGCCCAAAAGGGGTTAATGATTCAAATAGGAAATTAGGTAATAAAGGGGAACCAAAAGATTCATAGGTTTCATGACCATTTTCCAAGAGAAACTCTTCCATTTTTAAACATCCATGCTTGACCCAATATGGACTTTTCATAAGATGTAACTTAGGCTAAGTTTCGAGGTTTTAAAAAAAAGGGATAGGCATGCCCGAAACAAGTTTTTAAAGGTAATTAAAACAAATAATCATTATTTCATTCGAAGAATTCACTTTGGGGTATATTCCCTTTTGTTTTTCTTATGCTTTCCACCCATTCATTTCATCACATTTCATTTTTCCTATTTTTTCTTCTTTCTTTCTTGTCTCTTTTTTTTTTTTTACTTTGTTCTTTCTTGTTCTTTCTTTTTTCCTCATTTTCTTCACTTTTCCTTTTTCATTATTTCACTTCTTCCTTTCTTTGAATGGATTCAAAACTTTTTGAAACTTTTATTTTGGGCCTTTGCCCCAACAAATGAGATTCTATGTGGACATCACTGTTTTTTAATCTCTACATGCATCTCTTTTTGCCCCTTAGTATGGTGGGTGATCCTTAGTTAGGGTTCATTTTTGAAAGAAAAATTATTAGGCTTAAAAGGTTAAGAAGGGATAAATTTCTATATTTGTGAAAGAATAATGAAAGACAACCATTTGTCATTTCAAGCATAGTCACTTAAATTGAAGAGCAAGTCCTTTTGGGAAAAAATAAACTTGAATAAATAATTTTTCATTCCAAAAAGTTTCCCTTTCTTTTTTGGATTTTTGACTTTCTTGATTTTTCTTTTGGTTTTTTCATTTTAAGCTTTTGTCTTTTGTCTTTTTATTTCTTCTCCAAAATTTTTGGATTTATTAAGACTTTATTTGTATTTTTTTTTAAATTTCTTAAATGCATGATGTCATAACCATTTTTTCTTTTTTCTCACTTTTTTTTTACATGGCCCCTATAACTCAGACATTAATGCATTTTGCTAATAATGCAATTCATGGAAGATACCCCATTTTAACAAACCACCCTTAATGAAAGTTATTGTAAGAAAAAAAAAGTTTTGAAGAATGAATAAGAAATATGGTCACAGGGAATGTACCCCATTTAAGGTATCAAATGGTCTATGTCCTTTCACAAAAAAAGAACATATGGGTTGATGATAGCTTAAATTATCTTAAAAGCAATGAGTTCTTTTTGTTGTTTTTTTCAACATGTCTCTAAGACACTGGATTAGGTCAACTTTAGGGTAAAGAACTAAAAGGTTGATAAGTTTAAGGTTAGTTTACAAGACTTGGGGTGGCTTTGATTTTGAAAATTTTGTAGTTACAGTGTAACATTGACTCATCAAATTACCATATTTGAATTCTTAAAAGAATGTCGTGTATGCCTGCACTTTTAGGAACCATATTTTTTTAAAATCGACTATTTCATTGTTCATTACCTTGAAAAAAATATCACCCTTTGATATCATAACATTATCAGGTGAAGGCAAAGTTCATGAATTCAAATTTATGGCTTTTAAAGGGTCATGGTTGATAAAATGGAGTCAACTGGATGATTTAAGAATAGGTTTAGGTATTTGATAAATTTCTAATAATGATTGTCAACTTTTTCGAGACTCAAAACTTTCCTTTTCCTTTTTTTTTTTCTTTTTTTTTTTACTTTTTCATTTTTAAAGGCATTTCTCTTTCTATAGCCTTCATACTTAACTACGTAGGGTTTTATTCAAAATATAACATTTTTTGCCTTTTGACCATTTTCTTTCAAAGAAAACCTACAAGTTCAAAATTTAAAAGAAATTGAAAACGTTAAATGATAATATAAATCCATGAAACATTTATGATGCACAAGATCTATTCATGTAATGCAAACACTCAAACTTGACCCAAAAATTCATATTCCCAATAGTATTCTTGAGATGACACTCAAACATATAGAAACAAAAGCTCCCTACTTGACACTTCAACTTTAGCTCATTAACCCATAACTTTATCGCTATCAATCACCAAAATGACTAACCAGTTCTTTAAATTTTGTGAGATCTACATTGATCAAAGCTTGAATTGTACCTTAAAAGTAGTACAATCTTTTATGAAATGCCCTTCGACCCCATCAAAGAATTCACACTTAGCATTGGGATCATACCACTTCAGGTAAGAAGGTTTTTTGGGTTTTTTAGGGACAACAAAAATCATATGATTCTTGATAAGTAAGGTGAAGAACTCAGTGTAAGACATTAGGAATGAATGATACACCTTGACTTTCTTTCTTTTATGACTTTGTAAATGGCTTGGCTTAATTCTTTGTTCTATTAGTGTTCGTGGTGAAAGAATTGGAGCACATAGATGAGGCGATTGAGAAAAATTATTAACTCGAGATGTCGAATGGGAATAGTATGGTGACCATTGGGAATAGTATGATGACCATTGGGAATAGTCATTCACCAGATCTTCTTGTATCATGGTAAGGTTTCTTTTATTTCATCGTTCAACAATTACCTTTTGAGTATATTCATCAAAAATATTCTCCTACCTTTCATTAGGAATTTCCACATTAACATCCATAATTCTTTCCACTTTTATCCTATCCTCAATTTTGCCTATAACAAATAGTAAATCTGTAAATTCTGAGGATGAATTACCAATCAACTTATTATAATAAAAAGAAGAAAGGGTATCACAAATAGGGAGTTTAGCTCCTTATTAGTTAAAGGTGGCTGAACTTGCAATGTAGCCTCTTTCCATCTAGCAGCATAGTCTTTGTAGCTTTCATTTGGGTTTTGTCTCATGTTTTGGAGGGTTAATCAGTTTAGAGCCATCTCTAACATGTGCTGTATTGCTTTAAGAATGCCTGAGATAAATCCCTCCAAGTATGAATTTAGTTGCTTTCCAAACTATAATACTAATTGGATGCTGCCTGAATCAAACTTTCTTGAAAAGTATGAATAAACAACTTTTCATTACCGATATACCTAACCATTTTGTGACAATATTGAGCCAAATGTGTTTTAGGACATCAAGT